>NW_021586606.1:243298-420910 GCF_001605985.2 Dendrobium catenatum
GGCGTGATACTAATGTTTTTCAAAATCAATTTGGATTCATGCCGGGTAGGTCGACTATGGAAGCCATACATTTATTAAGAGGTTTGATGGAGAAATATAGAGAAAATAAGGAGGATCTACATATGATATTTATTGATTTAGAAAAAGCATATGATAAAGTTCCAAGAGAAGTGCTATGGAGAGTTCTTGAAAAGAAAGGAGTCAATAATTCTTATATTCAAATCATTAAAGATATGTATGCATGAGCTATTACTTGTGTTCAAACACAAGGTGGTTTGACCAAGTATTTCCCTATTTCGGTTGGGTTACATTAACGATCAGCCTTAATCCCATATCTTTTTGCTTTAGTCATGGATGTTCTCACTAGACATTTGCAAGAGGATGTACCTTTAAGCATGCTTTTTGCTGATGATATTCTTCTTGTTAATAAGACTAGAGAGGGAGTTGAAAGTAAACTTGAATTATGGAGGTCAACATTAGAGACTAAAGGTTTTCGCTTGAGTAGATCTAAAACAGAATATATGGAGTATAATTTTAGTAGTAATAGACCTAGTGAGGGGATTGTGGCTTTGGGCGATCAAGTCATTAATAAGAGTACACGTTTTAGACATTCTGGATCTATTGTTCAGAGTGATGGTGAAATAGATGGGGATATTATCAACAGAATTCAAGTTGGATGGTTGAAGTGGAGGAATGCATCGGGCTTGTTGTGTGATAGAAAAGTACCCCTCAAACTTAAGGGAAAATTCTATAAGATGGTAGTAAGGCCTGCAATGCTTTATGGTGCTGAATGTTGGCCATTAAAAGAGAAGCATAATACTAAGTTAAGTGTGGCAGAGATGAGGATGCTCAGGTGGATGAGTGGCTTTACCCTTAGAGATAGGATACGAAATGAGCATATACGTGAAAAGGTTGGAGTAGCTCCAGTAGAAGATAAGATTAGAGAGAGTCGCCTTAGATGGTCTGATCACATAAAACGGCGGCCTTCCAATGACCCGGTTAGGAGAGTAGAGGTATTAGATTTGCCTTATGATAAGAAAGGTAAAGGCAGACCTAAAAAGACTTGGTTAGAAAATATTAGGCATAACCTTTATTTATTAGATTTAAACGAGAATTCGACCTTTAATAGAACACAATGGAGAAAAAGGATTTATGTAGCCGACCCCACGTAGTGTGATAAAGGCTTGATGTTGTTGTTGTAGCTAAATGAATCAATATATCAAACTAATTTTAATCTTCATAAATGGGTAACTCAACAAGTCAATAGGAACTGGTACAGGATCTATCTCCTAAACTTCTAGTATCTTATTGTGAGTGTACCTAGCACTCCTGCTTGTTTGAATAATTAACATCAAGATAGCTTAACATAAACTATAGTGGAGGAGTGATTATAATATTCAAAGGACTTTCCATGTTGATGCACTACTCTTTATCCATTGTACTTGACACACCTCATATCAAGGATAAAATGGCATTATCATGATACATTGAATGTGCTACTCTCTTTCACTCTCAATCTCTCTTTGAGGCTTCAATCTCTTTCTTTTGGAAATCTTTCTCAGTCTCTAATGAAAGTCTATTATAAACTACTCTCTCTATGAGGAATCGCTCTCTCTCTATTTATTTCTCTCTTAAAAATCCCTCTTTCTTAAAAACTCTCTCTCTCTCTCTCTTGATAGTCTCTATCCCCCTTTTAGAAGCCTCTTTCTCTCTTTACCTCACACTTAAAGCCTCTATATCTCTCTATTTAAAGCCCCTCTCTCTCTTACAGGATTGTGTCATGCTCTTATAAAAGCCTCCTTCTTTTTCTTATTTGTCTAACTCTCGCTTTCTTTGAAGCTTGCCTCAGTTAAAAAAGCACCCCTCTCTTCTAGAAGTCTCTCGCTATCTCTCTCATTCTTAGATTTCCTCTCTTTCATAGCTTTGTATCAACCTTAACATCTTTTGTAATGTATGGCGGATGCAGTTTGCATCCATCGTGCACACACACACCCCTAATAATTTCTTATTTTTTGGAAAGATGAGGGTTATGCCCATCCAATTCATTCATATAATCACAATGACAAGACAGTTTTTCTATGAGTAATTACAAAACCCAAAAAAACTAAATAAATAATTTCACAGATAATAAAACTTAAGCTTTAAACCAAAGAAGAAGATTAAAAGCGAATAAGAAACAAGTGAAACAAAAAAGTGGCTCAGATGACAAGCAGCAGTGTTAATTATGGAATCCGTCAGAGACATGAGAAACATCCATCTAAGTTAAACAGCTGCAACAACAACAGACCCACGCAACAGGTGAGAAAAAAGCTGAACTGGGCAACCCAACTGAATAAAAGCCTTAGTTTACAAATAACAGCATAATCCAAAGAACTCAGAACAGTGGAGATGCCCAGAATAGCATAATATAAGCGATTGCAGCATTGCAGCATTGCAGCAATAAACAAACCCCACCCAGCAAAATAATAGATACAAGCATCAGCAAAAACAGTAGCCGCGGTAACAGAACGTCTAAACTGTCACCAAAACATAAAATTTTCAGGGGAAACCAAAATATTTTTTCGAGCAGCAATTAGCGCAAGTATTTGCAATTAAAAAAAAAAAAGAGGAGATTAAAAGATATCAGTTCAATGTTGGTGATGAGAGCATTCTTCTCCAAACTGCGAATGACTCGCGCATAATAAGGTAGATGATAGCAGTAAGCGTCCATAATATCCTGCAGACCTAAGAACCGGTTGTGACCAATTAACCGCAACTGTTTCTCTCTATTCCAAGGCCGGTCCCGAAGGATATCAGCTTCATTGATCTCCATCATCACAGCAAAGTCCCAGCTTATTTATTCATTATGGTAACTATAAGTGCCTGTAAAACTCTAAACCTATGTTTCGCACACCACAATACAGTTAACAGTTCCACTCCGGAAAAGTTATCTGGTGTGAAATTTCATGTACTAGACTACCCAAACCATCTAATCAACCAAGATTATATATAAAAGGGATAATTAGATCAAAAGAAAGTCTTAGGCCAAGCAAATCCTAGTAACCAGATCCTATGTGAACAACTACATGAATAGAATCCGAAAACACTGCAAAGATAAATCCTTCAATATTATAAACCGGGCGTTTGATTCTCCTCGTGATGATTCTCCTATTCATCCAAAACAACGCAATTCATATCCCGATATCCGGGATATGTTCCGAAATTCTTGAGTTAAACTGCTCCAAGAGTGCCGTGTAAATTTATTCAATAAAATGCAACGAGAAAAGAAGAACAGATAAAGGGGAAGGATAAAAAGGAAACGCAATTCTGAAGAAAAAATGGAGGAATCGGAACTCGCACCTTAGAATCCACCTCGAGGGTCTCTTCGATGCCCTAGCAGCCACCGACCCATTCCCAACAGAGTACCGGGGCTCGAGGGATCGTGTTGAAGCAGATCAAACCCGAAGACGGAAGAAAACGAGCTTTAAGAATAAAAAAAAAAGGAGGAAGAGATTTAAGAAGAGGAAATTATTGAAGTGATTTGAGTTGCTTGACTCGCTTAGCCATAGTCGTCGAAACAGTAAGGCAGACAGCCGCCCAACTACGTCGATGAAACCTTGATGCATACTAAAGCATATATTTTCTATGCGGGCAATCAGATCTGCCGTTAAAAGCTTCCCGAAAGCATATCTAAACCGCCGGCCGGCATCGCTGCTATATTCACCGTTGTTTTGTAAAAAGCCTTGAGATTCTATGCGGGCGTTCGCTCCGCATAGGGGAAGACCGGGAAGGAAAAGGTTAGTGTGGGTTATCGTTAATTATCGTTTTCTACTTTACTGTGGCGGGGCCTACAATTGGAGCTTAGCTGAGTTACGTCCAATCCGGCGTGGGCATGTGGAACAGCTAGGATAGATATTTTCCTCTTCCCGTGGGCTCTCACCCATTAATTAGTGAAGATAAAATTTTTATTTATATTAATTGTTTAATTTTTACACCTAATACTACCAGCCCATCCATAGCAAATCATGTGGTGGAAAAAATATATTTATTAAACATTTATAAGAAACCCCATCAGATTCAGCTGGGTTGGTGGGCGAGCATGATTGGGAACCCTCGACCCATGTTCGAATCCACTCTCATGCGGTGCGACCCCTTAGTGAGGAGAAAATAACTATGAGTCTTGCGCCTGTGGGGCATGTTGTTGGTAGACTTGTCGAGTGATTAGTTACTACATATCATTAGATGATATTCTCTTATTTATAATAGAAATTATCAAAATTCATCATCAAAATAGCATTACTCTGATAGAAAATATATTAAAATAAAATTTAATTTGTTAAAATTATACATATCTTATTGAATGGATGGGCGATATTGATCTATTTGATCATAGATTGCTCTTTGATAATTTGAATATCTTAATGATATTAGAATTCGACGATCTTAAGCTCGTTGGAATCGTGTAGTCAGCCGCTCGATTTGCCTATAAGCATGTCATGTTTGGAATTCGTTTGATAATCCAAATTATGTTCTAAATCTTCTAAATATGTTTTGGACCCTTGATTTGGGCTTGGATTGAATCAAATTTGATGTTGTTGGATTCAGTCTCCTTGAGATGTTTAATTTGACTATAAATTTGCTGAAAATAGAAATCAAATAGTCCTGATTTTAATTTTGAAAATTTTCAATTCAAATTGCATCGAGATTCGTATCCAATTAAGATGATTTCTTGGTGGCATATCAATTTAATACTCAAATATTATTTAAATTTATTTTTACAGTTAAACTAATTAAGATTTTGTTTGGAACGATTTTTTTTATATTTTTTAAAGCAATTTTTTATATAAAAATTTAAATTTTTATACTAAAAAATAATTTTAACCAACAGTAAGAAATCCGACCGAAACTAAGCCTAAATTTAAAAGTATATTTTCAATCTTTAATTCAAATAATTAAGTGCTCCTATAATATAAATTTGTATCTACATATAATTTTTGTTAGAAGTATATTTTTTTTATTTTAAGATGCGCGATGTCATTCCAGTCAATCTTTACAGCTGTTTTTCCGTCAGTCGTAGCTTTCTCATTGGCAAACCGCCAAGGGGAGAAGCTGTTCTTTTCCTCCGGGAAATGCTGAGAGGCAAATGGACTAAGAGATAAGCCGTGCAGGAATACTGCATGTGTGGAAAGAAAATATCTAGCTATGGACTTCCGCTTTTCATGTCACTCGCGTCCATGCGATGCTACACGTGTTCACGAAGGTTGGATGAAATAGAAATTTCACAGCTGGTTTGGTCTGTAATTAAACCAATTTGAAATCAAAATGCTGAAACGAAATAAACAATTGTGAAAAAATAAAATCAATATAAGACATGTAAAAAAACAAAACCATACCCAATATGAAGATGTGAATTTCTTATAATATTATATATAAATATATTTTATCATCAAACATAACTTTTGATGTTTATTTGAGTAAAGGTGTTCTCATCGATACGAAAAGTGACTAAGTCTATGTCTAAATGATTTCATATCAAGAATTATAAATCTAATAGAAAAATGTCAACACATTAATTAGATGAACAAACAATCTTTAAACTTCTCATGTTTGAAGTCAACTTGAATGTCTCGATAAGACAAATTCAAAAAGCTTAAGAAAAACGGTCTATAATCAAGAATAGTAATATATATCATTTGATGAAGTGTTCCATATTTACTTACATTTACGCGGCATACCACTTTAAAAGGTGTATAAATAAGCTCTCACTCTCCAATATAAAGGGGGAGAGTCTTGGCTTACGATTTAAGAGAACTCAAAAACTCTTAGAATGTCGAAGCCCCACTCGAGCACCACTGTCAGGCCAACGATTGACCGTTATCGTCGGACTATTGCTTGATCATCACTGTCGGACCACCACCTAGCTACCACCATAAGAAAATCACCCAATTGTCACTATTAGAACCCCACCTGATCACCATCATCAAACCAATGCTCAATCACCACTACCATCACCCAACTATAATCCTCCAATATCTATTCCTAGCAGGGGAACTCATAAGAGAGTTAACTTGAAACTTGTGCAATAATGGAGATAAATTAGTTTATAAAAAAAAAATATGTAAAGAAATACTCAAGGAGTTTGAATCTCGTTTAGTCAAACGATCTATGTTGAGCTAAAGGGGCCTGTGTCTGGAAGGCTTTTTGTGGTTGTTGATGGCCTATGCTGAGAGCCTCATGTCGTCTTAGAAGAGATATGTAAGTGGTTTGTTATCTAAAACTCCACCCAAGCACCAGCGCCGACTATCATTGGACCTCCACTAGACCACCGTAGAACCACCTCTACGTCGAAAATCGCTGACGGACTACCGCCCAACCTCTGATCACCATCGCCTACGAATTGTGATCCCTCAGACCTCCATCGCCCACTGACTACAATCCCTCTAACCACTGTCCCCACCGACTACGGTCCCTCCGACTACCCATGTCTAATAACTATTTGTCCCTCTTATCACTGACGCACCATTTGTAATCAACTACAAATAATAGTGTAATCATTTTAACTATGTCAAATCTCATGGTATTTCCCTTTTTCAGGGGTTTCCATATAAAAAATCTTTATGTCTCTCATGACTCTGGCCCCCCCCGGACTCTAAACTCTATATATCGCTACTGTTGTGAATGCTCTAGTCTGCAACATAAAAATAGTTTACAACCAGAAAATTATAATTATTTATAAAAAATAATTATCTTGTATATTGACTTAGATTTATGTTTTGATGCATGATAAAATATTAAATTTATCACAGAGAGAGAAAGGTTTATGTCTTAGATTTATATGAATATTCTGCACATGCGCATACAAAAATATTTTGGAATATATGAAAAACTCAAATGGGGTAAAGCCAAAAGGATTGACCCTGTTCTAATAGTCTACTAAACAAGTGAGGTTAAGTCTTCTCTTCCACTCAATTGGGTAAGACGTAATTCTTAAGTATAGAATGCTAGCTTGACCTCTTATAGTCTGTGAATATAATAAAGAATATTAGAGAAATAATGAACGGTTATTACAACAATCAAACTAAGACTGTCATGTGATGATAATTGGGCAAAAAGAGTTGGATGATGAAGATAGCTTTAGTCAAGTAATAACAGTTGAACGATGACGATTCGACAATAACACTCAGATATTAATGCTTATTTGGTAATGATGATTAAACGACAACATTCAGGCAATGATAGTCAAATAAAGATGATTGTTAGTGGTGATTGTGGATGCGATTATTAGACATGGCTCTAGACTTTTTTCAAATCTCGAAGTTGTCACCAAATTAAAATCCCTTAGATGTGAACAATGCATGTTTATTTATTTATTTTTTGATGTAGCATTTAAAATCTTAAAATGCTCCATCAGACAACTCATGTTGACTTCCTCAATCATAAATATTTATTAGACTTTTAAGCGCTTTAGTAACCGTAAGTACAAAGGATTCAAAAGATCATTTAATCCCTTAAATAATTGCATATATTTTGTAATTGTACCTCAAATATCTAATTTGGGCTCATCTTAACTTAGATTAGAATATTTCTAATATTATCGGGCTCGTCTCGTTGAAATACATTTGTTTTAACAATGGTAAGATAAAGTCAAATTTCAGATATTCATAAATTTAATTTTAAAAAATTTTATTTGAAATATTATATTAAGATTTGTAATTGATCACTTGAATTATCTAATGTATCTTGTCCTAATTGATTTAGGCTTTTCTAGACTTGACTTTCATTTAAGAATAAAGTCAGTCCACCTAGTCAATTCGTAGTTCCATGATCCTTGACACCTTGGTCAACACATAGTTTAAAACAATTCAAAACAAAATCTCAAAACCTATCTTGCTAGCACCTTGCATTTATATTGTGCTTATGAAAAATTTTGAATAATAATAGCAACCACAAAAGAGTTCAACCTTGTGAATTCAAATTCAGTTAAATTGATTGACCATAAAATCTAGCAACTACACCATTTTATAATCATTACTCACATATGTCCTTTTCTACGTGAAATTATTCTGTGCGGTTATTGGACGTCGTCCGTAGGCAAATCAAGATGCGCCACATCACTCTTTAGCTACATACTGATGCTGTGTACTCTTGTGTACCGGGTGACATGACGCATTCTGATTCACGTCCAAACCGTCCAGTGATCACACAAAATAATATCTTATAATCCTTCCATTCCCCAGTCCCGCCTGCCTTGCACTAACATCCACCTGCACTGTAGACTCCAAACATGCATTGTTGTTGTCTTAGGCTCTTAGCTCTTGTTCATTACCCCTTTGTCTTGCAATGCCATCCTAGACAATATCTCATGTTGTTCTCTTCCAAGTTCCAACTTGTCACCATGCCAGTCTTAAATCATCATTGCTATGTTGAGCTCTACCTCCTGCAAATTCGACTCGAGATCCCAACACCCCTCCAACTTCTTCATCATGCCACATACAACTACTTATTCAATTATGATTTCAAATATTGGCTTCATTTAGGTTGATTTTTTTAATGTTTTTTAAAATAACTTTTTAATAAAAAAATTAAAAAAATTGTACTAAAAAATTGTTTTAAGAAACATTAAAGAAAATCATCTACATTCTATATATATTCTACTTCATCTCCACTTTCACCTTTTTTTATGAATTTATTTTACGATCAACAAATCAAAGAGAAATTAAAACCTATTTAATTTATATTATATTCTAAAAAGGCACGTATCTTAAATACATCCAAACATCTTAAAAACGTGAATCTTTTATTTTTGGAGTACAGCCGTTCCTCGTTCCTTCATCAACATAAGAAAATCATGACTTATAATTTATTTTACAATGAATAAAATAATAAGAAATTAAAACCTCATATATTTAATTTATATTATGTTCTAAAAATACATGAATCTTAAATGCATCCAAGCATCTCCTTAATGAAATTTAATTAAATAATAATAATATTATTATTATATCATCGAAAAATTATTTTCATTGGATGCGAATCTCGAGGCAAAAATCATGTTGGAAACTTCAAAAATTAAATTGGAGATCATTTGAAGTTTGATTTCAGCAAACTTATAGTCGAGCTGAACGTCTCGGAAATATGAATCCAATGACACCAAATTCGACCCAATTCGAGCTCAAATTGGTCCAAATCAAAGATCTGAAACACATTTGAAAGATTCAATCCATACTTTGGATTACCAAACAGTTTCCAAATGTGGCATGCTTGTAAGCGAATCGAGCGGCTCAACGAGACAAATCTAACAAGCCCAAGATTGTCGAATTATGATATCATAAGAGCCTTCAAATGTCTTATAAACGGTCCACGATCAAGAGATTCAACATCAGCCGTCCATTCAAACCACTCTCAATTTGCCTCTGATGTTCCTCCTATTTACTGGTCATGCCACTCTTAGAAAACTATTAATAACCCCTCATTTCTCTTACGAAGGGTCCCAAATAATAAGAGAAAAAGAGAAGATAATGAAGAAGAGAATGAAGATAAGGAAAAAGCTCATCCTCTATCACCACTGGACTTTTATCCGGCAGTCGACCGAAGACAGAATTAAGCAAGAAGAGAAGAAGAGAAAAGAAGGAAGAGAATAAAGAAGTCCCTCCTCGATCACCGTCGGACTTTTACCTGGCAGTCGACCGATGTCGGAATTAAGCAAGGAAGCAAGAAGAGAAGAAGAGAAGAGAAGCAATAAGATAATGAAGAGAATCAAGAAATTCCTCCTCGATCATCACCAGACTTTTATCCGGCATCCGACCAATGACGGAATTAAGCAAGGATGTAAGGAGGGAAGAAAGAAGAGAATGAAGAGACTCATCCTCGACCACTACCGGAGTGACCCCGGAGTTCTGCCCAAACTCCAAGTGGCGCCGGAGTTCCTCCCAAACTCCGAGTGACGCCGAAGTTTCGCCCGACCTTCAAGTGACGCAGGAGTTTTGCCTGATCACCCAACATCGTCGGAATTTCAATATCTGATTGTAACTAAATTTCAAGTCGAAAGTTGTAATCTGTTCGTCCTTAATTTCAGGGATGAGTTAGCCAGTTGTAACTTAAGCAAACACTGGTGGAATCTTATCAATTGGGTGTGGCCCCGTGGCTTTTCCCTTTACAGGATTTTTCACGTAAAATATCGATGCTCCTTTTTCATTATATTTGTGTGCTGGATGTCCGTGCAATGCATAAACGAAAATTTTCTAACTATATCGCCGCATATATTCTAGCCCGCAACAAATATTAAACTTATATTCATAATCAACATATTCAATTGATAAATTAAACATACTTATACCTTTCTAAAATAGCTAAAAAAAGTTATTTATATTTAATTTACATTATATTCTCAAAATACACGAATCCTAAATACATATTACATATGTCAATAAATGACACGATACACTAATCAGGTCAAAACCTAACCTAAAAAAATTAGGGTCCAAATTGACTTGTTTGATAAATGGGTCAGGTTTAAGTTGATTATTTTGACCTATTTTTTACTAAAAAATGTCTCTAATATTTTTTTTTACTTGTGAGTATAAATTTTTTATTTTTTTTTAATATCTTAAATTTTATAGTTAATAAGTTATAAAAAAATTAATCAAAATGAGTTAACAAGTCATATTCAGATTGTTCAGGTCATTATCATGTCAGGTTTAGGTTTATGTTTTTGACCCATTTATTAAAATGGTTAGGTTCAAGTAAATTGGACTCTAATAGGATCAATTCTAGTTCAAACTCTACACCGACTCATCAAAATGTTTTGACACATGTAATACATGCAATCAAATGTCATATTAATAAAATTTAATTAAAGAATAATCATATTAAACTTATATTAGTAACCAATATATTCTAGCTATGAATTAAACCATTTTTATACACTTCTAGTGACTTAAAAAAGCCATTTATCACTTTCACTAACCAAATTACTTCACTTTAAATCATAAACATTCAAGTGACTAATTTAATATATCTTGACTTTTTTTGGGCATTTAGGTTGATTAACATAAGCTCATACATATATCACTAAACTTTTTATATTTTATTTGAGATAGTTTTAAACTTTTTTTTTTAGTTATATTAAACAAAATCTATAAAATAATAAAAAATTACCCCAAATAAAATAAATTATATCCAAAACTCTAAAAATAAAAAATAAAAAAATATAGAGGTACTTCTTGTCTTAAGCACATAGCTGTCACTTCCAACTTATCCATTTTCTCTCGCTGGCAAAGAGAAAAACGACAACTTGCGCATCGACGCCGGGGATCTCATCCCCTTCCCGCCGCACCCTGCAAATCCCCGCTCTTTCCTTCGCTCACTAAACCCCAAATCTCATTCTTCGACAAGTTAAAAAACATTAATGGGTTTCTTCAAGAACGAGGCGAGTTCCTCCTCCAACTCTCTAGCAAGAACAGCCCACAGTGAGTCGGCGCCACTCCTTAACACCCACGGCCCCATAACACTCTCATCCCAGCCAAAAACCTTCGCGAATGTCTTCATCGCCATCGTTGGCGCCGGAGTGCTCGGCCTACCCTATGCCTTCAAACGCACTGGATGGGCTGCCGGAACCCTAATAATCATCGCCATCGGCGTCCTAACCTACCACTGCATGATGCTCCTCGTCCGCACCCGGCGCCGCCTCGAGCGTGACATCGGATTCGCCCAAATCGCCTCATTCGGCGACCTAGGCAGCGCCGTCGCCGGCCCCACTGGCCGCCTCGCCGTCGATGCCATGATTGTTCTAAGCCAGGCAGGGTTCTGCATCGGATACCTTATCTTCATCTCTAATACCCTCGCACATCTCTTTCCCAACCCGAAATCGCTCTACATTTTAGCGGTTTTCCCTTTTCAACTCGCTCTTAATTCGATCCGAAGCCTGACTCTGCTTGCACCCTTAAGCATCTTCGCTAATATCGTTGACATTGTGGCAATGGGGGCTGTTCTCCGAGAGGATGTTGTGGCCGGAGCTAGATACTGGCCTGATCTGAAAGCCTTCGGCGGCCCGTCTGAAATTTTGTACGGTTTCGGCGTTGCGGTTTTCTCGTTTGAAGGGATGGGGATGGTTTTGCCGCTGGAATCCGAGGCAGCTGATAAGGGTCAGTTTGGAAGAACGATTGGGTTATCAATGGGGGTGATATCGTTCATTTATGTAGCGTTTGGGGCTTTGGGATATGCGGCGTTTGGTGGAGAGACGCGGGATATTATCACCACCAACTTGAGCGGCGGTGCTGTGGCTGTTGCGGTACAGGTTGGTAAAATTTTGGAAAACAACTGCAAGATATCGAAATGTGTTAAATTAGCTGATGGCTTGGAGAAACTATTGTGTGTGGAATCCGAATGCATTCTGATTTCAATCACTGTATGTCATGTTATCGGATGCACTTCGGGACCCAGTGCATGCAGTGACATGACGCATGGTCATTGGAATCCAAATGGATTTGGATTCCGCACATAATAATTTCTCTGACTTGGAACTTTTTTTTATTATTTGTACTTTTCACGCAGCAACATCTTGCAACTAGAAGTGTCTTAGTTTCTCTTCACACTAGAATTTAGAAGTGTCTTGGCTTGATTTTTCTTCTTCTTGCTAAACTCCAAACGTTCAGACTTTCACATATGCCCCTCTGAAGTATTCGAATATCACATATGCTCACAAGCCCTAAAAAACACAAATCATTTCTTATAACAATTCCTAGAGTGAATTACTTCTCCATCCATTTATGCATTTAGATTTGAGTTTATATTCAAATATAAACACATCTCAATATAAAATGGATCGAGATATATAATTACTCATGCATTTGTTTTGTAAGAAATTTCTTGTATGAATTGCCTCACTTGATTAGGGGTAAAAAGAAATGTCTACTTTTACGTTTTTTTCATTGTGTCATTACATCCTATAAATTAAAACAAAAATTATAAATGCCACATATATAATTACTCATAATAAGGTCTCTTCGACCTCTGTCACCTTGTTATTGTCCTTCTGACCACCTTCATCCGACTACAGTCTCTTCGACCATCATCACCAACTAGGTCTTTTTAACCTTAGTCACCCAATTACCACCTTCGCTCAACCAAGGTATTTCTGACCTTCGTCGCCTAACTACGGTCCTTTCGATTGTCATCGCCCAATTACGGTCTTTCTGACATCGGTCGCATGTCGATTACAATCCTTCTAACCTCCATTGTTAGACTACGATCTTTCTGACATCCGTTGCCCGCCAGTTACGGTCTCTTTGAACATCGTTGCCAACTACAGTCTTTCGGGCCTACATCGCCCAACTGCGGTCCTTAAGACCAATGTCACCCGACTACAGTCTTTTTGACCACCGTCGCCCGCCAACTATGGTCCTTCTAACCTCTGTTATCTAACTACAATCTTCGGACCCCCGTTACCCAATTATGGTCCTTCCGACCACCTTCGCCCGACTACGATCTCTTTAACCACCATTGCCAACTATGATCTTTTAGACCTTCGTTGCTCAATTACGACCTTTTTGACCTTAGTCGCCTGCCAACTAAGATCCTTCCAACTTCTATAGTCAGACAATGGTCATTTTTACCATCATCCGACTATAGTCTTTTCAACATCCGTTGCTCAATTACATTCCTTCCGACCACCTTCATTCAACTAAGGTCTTTCTGACCTCCGTTGTTCGATTATGATCCTTCCGACCACTTTTGTCAGACTACGATATTTTTGAACTCCATCACCCGCCGACTATGGTCTCTCCGATTACCATCTTCAGACTATGCCCTCTCCGACCGTCGTTGCCCAATTATGATCTTTCTGACCTCTGTCGTTCGTCGACTACAGTCTCTTCGACCACTATCTTCAGACTACAGTTTCTCCGATCACTGTTGTCCGACTACGATTTTTTTAACCTCCATCATCCGTTAACAACAATCCTTTCGATCACCGTCATTGACTATAATCATTCCTACCACCGTCGCCTGACTACGATCCTTCTGACTTTCGTCGTTGGCCGATTACGATCTCTTCGACCACCGTCTTCAGACTATGATCTTTCTTACCTCCGTCACCCGACTGTGGTTCTTCTAACCTACATCATTCGCTGATTATGGTCTTAACGACAAACAAAAATGTCAATAATGATTATTTCAACTCCCACTATGTTATGCACTCTATATGATGTATATTTGTTACATCAAATTAAGACCTTCCCCCCAATGAAGCTCATTTGTAATAAACTACAAACACTATCTGATTTATTTAAACTGGGCAATGTCCCGTGATTTTTTCCTATTTTCAGGAGTTTCCACATAAAAATTATGGTTTCTCATATGAATGCTAAACCCCTAATGTTTATCTATCTATGTGTTGGATCTTCGTACAAAGCTATGATGTTAAACTTTATATTTCTCTACCGCCGCGAATATTCTAGGACACACTCATCTAATTCGTGAAACAATGATTATAGAAAAATCATAAGCTTGATTTTTTTTTTTTAACGAAATTTGAAGCAATATGAACAAATCCTTTGATGCTTCCACTAAACAAGTCCTATACTTCTATTGAATGGAAGAAAAAAAAAATAAAGATTTGCTATAACAAAAAGAACGAGATAGCATTACGCGAAATACGGCACCTTCATGGATAACAAAATTGAACAAAAAATTCATGAGCATCAATATTATAAAAGTTGAAAAAAAATCTTCGATAAAGGATACACATTATAGCATAAGTGGAGAAATCGAAACTCCGGTGAGGTTCTCAGCCCAGAAATCGCAGCAATCACGTCGAAGTTTTATATGGTAGATGATTCACATAAAGCTAATTAAAAGAGAGTTACTGAGATCGCAAGCAAGTTTCATAGATCTGAAAGCCCTGGCAATACGATAAATCCTGAATTTGAGCCAAAAATTTAATAAAACCAACAAAATCCGTAATTTACATCAATTAAATCCTGAAATTTCTTATTAACATTTTTTATATCAGCGCAGCAAACATTGAGATTCGTAGTAATTCATGATCATTGCTGCAGGTTGGTCTCTGCATCAACCTCTTCTTCACCTTTCCAGTAATGATGAATCCAGTCTACGAAGTGGTGGAGCGGTTGGCGTGCGGAAAGCGGTACTGTGTTTGGCTGCGGTGGGCGGTAGTGGCCACCGTGAGTTTGGTGGCGCTTCTTGTCCCCAACTTCACCGACTTCCTGTCGCTGGTGGGTAGCAGCGTGTGTTGCGTTCTCGGCTTTGTGTTGCCAGCTTCCTTCCATTTGAGGGTTTTCTGGTCGGAGATGGGGTGGCTCGGTGTAGCCTTCGATGGGGCGATTATACTCTCGGGAGTCATCTTGGCAGTTTCGGGCACCTATACTTCGATCATGGCCTTTTTTTGTTCGGTATAGCTGTGATGTTGTCCAAGCCGGTCCGGGTGGTTCCAGCCCAGCCCGTCCCGGTCCGAATTTTGAAGTCCGGTTTTTTGTATGTATATTTAGACAAATTATTTGAAAAAAAAAATAATATGTTTCATTATTTCTACATGTAGAATACCTGAGAATATAACTGTACGCATGCGTTATTTGTAGTACACAGCACTTTATTTATTATCTATTTCAAAAGAAAAATGAAGTACACAATAATGAGTATATTGTTTAGTACTCAATGTATAATTGTTTACTTTTATTATTTACATATAGAGCTACATATATAAAAAATTATAAATGTGAATAGGTAAGGTGGTTCCAGTGAAACTATGTATAGTTGATGAGTTGTCTTAAAGTGATTGTTGGCGGTCAGCTCGGTGGTTCTCTTTATAGTAGAGAAAATTAGTGACCAAGAAGGTGGATATCAACCTTAGTAAAGATGGTGGACATCAACATTTATATTGATTATAGATTTCTAATTTATTGGAAATGTGGGAAGCATGAGTCTTAATGTTGATGATGAGTATTAAATTTATTAGTAATTATAAGCATTGATGTGGTTGGCGATGGTGGGTGTTAACCTTATTATTGATTACAAAAGGCTTCGGTGTTAATGTTGATAGCAAGAGTTAGTATCAATGGAGGGCATGGATATTAGTGTCAATGAGGAGCATTAACATATTGGTGACAATGAACTTTACAGCCATATAATTTTAAATGTATGATCTCTAATATAGAGCTGCATTTTCATTCATTCATGTATTTGTGGTACTTTCAATATTACAATAGGATTCAACTGCTCTGTCATCAAATCGTTGGGTACCACATGTTCATGAGAGATTATTAGGTGCGGAGTGCGGACGGAGAGGATCGTCTGCACATCAGCACAAGCATTGGGTACCTAACGGTACCTGTACCTAGTATTTGTGCGGACGGTGCTCACTCCGCACCTAATAATTTGTCCTCCATAGGTGATATTTTGGACCATTAATGATTCGACAAATCCTATTGCATGGCAGATCAGATCCACCGTCTGCTTGATCGGAGGGATGAAACTGCCTTTATTTCCTTATGCGGCACTATCCGCATGAAACTTCTTCTACTCATGCGAGGCTGAGGGACCACCGAGGCTTCAAACCTACTTCTATCCACCCGATCGCAGCATCCCACCCTCAAAATATCACCAGTCAGATCTTCGCCGCTTGTCTAAGCAGCCCTGGACTGCGCCGAGTTCTGGATAGAAATCCTATGAACGAGGCGTACTTGTGGATATTATACGACTGACAGAAAGATATGTATTCTCTTTTAGATTCGTATTTTAGATCAAAGCAGATGCCAGTGTATGAGTGTAGGGGTCCACGTTAAAGTACTGCGATGTGAAGGATCATCAGAAACCGCGTACGGTCCACCTCTTCTTTTCCCGGCTAACGAAAGAAAACTTCAACAGTTTTCGTTTTCGCCTTCGTCGAATTTTGCTGTCCGGGAAGAGAGATGTCGTGCTCGTCTTCGTCGGGGTCTGAGGAGGACGAGGGCGTGGACGCATACAGGAAAGGGGGATACCATGCCGTGAGGCCGGGAGATCCCTTCGCTGGGGGAAGGTACATCGCCCAGAAGAAGCTCGGGTGGGGGAATTTCTCTACCGTATGGCTTGCCTATGATACGAGATGCAAGGTTGGATCGCTGTTTCTACTCTATTCTCTGTATTTTAATGATTACTTATAGCGAGTCTTGATCGATCAGCTAAACATTTTGAGTGTCTGATGCGTGTTTCTTAGCCTTTTCCATCTCAAGCTTGCATAACGAACTTATTCCCATGGATTTTGTTTTTGAACTAGATCGTAGTCTCTTTATCAGATTGATTTCTGATTGGATTCTTATGATGCGTATAAGTTGTTTTTTGTTCTTTATTCCCATATCTTATTCGTATTTTGTCTCTCTGAAAAAAGCCAGTTTGCTTGATTGTGGTTGTTAAGGTATCAAATTGCTGATGGGTAAAAGCTGAACCTTTTGAGGATGGTGCTTTATGCTTGTAGTTTAGATTTAATAATTGGGGGATTTACATATAAAACACTCGATCCTCTCTATTTACATATCTAATTCCCAAATCCTCTTAGTTACATAAATAGCCTAGCAATTTTTAAATAGCTTCAAGTTATCCACGAATCCAAGCCTACTTTAAACATAGTTCATAGTGTCGGTGTCAAGAATTAGAACTAAACTATAATTAGTTTGGCAGATTGACTACGTACCTACAAGTATAAGTGATGCCTTATGTGCAGGATTAATTATTCTGTGTGGACGCGGTAAGCCGTCTAGAGATCAACCAGAATGCGCCATGTCAGACTTTGCTCGGTACCGCGCCTAAGTACTGCAGATGTGGCGCATTCTGATTGGTCTTTGGATGAAGTTTTGCATCCGATCTCCCCGCACAGAATAATTTCTCCTTATTATGCAGACAGGGTGACAACATCACCAACATGGTTCAGGTTCAGATTCCAATACTAGAAAACAACACATCAACATAGTTCAGGTTCAGATTCCAATACTAGAAATACTGCAATGAATATCTGCTAGATTTTCTATTAACAGGTTTCATAATAAGTATAAACTTCAATTTGTATTTGTATTTGTATTTTTTTTTTCTTAAAACGTGCATCATGATTGTCCACGCGAACAGTAATGCTAACAGTTGAAGTTCACCAAAATAACTTCAAGTAGAAGGCACTTTTAGGTAACATTTGTTGATATAACAACCTGTTAACATCTTCGGACAGAAGGCAGAATCCCATTGAAGGTTCAACTTCCAATCATCAGAAGGATTTATTAGTTGAGGAGCATGGAGGCCACATCTACTATTGTCTTGATGGGATTCACAAGTTATATCAGCAAATAAGAGAAATAATGCATAATTGCTACAATGGTTCACAAGCTGGGATGCAGAGACCAATTGGGTGGTTGGAGATTGAAGCCAAGAACACAGAGGTGGCAGTTGTAGCTGGGTGCAGCATTGATTAGAGATAAAGATAGGAGCTATTTGGAAGCGAAGTTTTAGGTGGGGTTTCGGCATTGGTATGCAGAGTTGTTTAATAGAGATTTAGATGTTGTGGCAAATTTGATGGTATTTAAAGATTGTGATGCTATTAATGTAAATAAGAATAATGGGTTCTTGAGCAAATTTGGAAACTTTCCTAATTAACTAGAACTCATTTTAGGCAGAGAAATAACCACCTTGGGAATTTTGAATTTCAAAATTTGTTGGAGCCAAGAGGGGGCGGCGGCTAGACTAGTGGAGAGAATAGGTAAGAGGTGGAGGCCGGTGGCTGCTGGGGTGGTGGCTGGCGGTTGGAGAGGCTAAGGAGGCCGATGGTTAGGGGTTTTGGGGGAATACCTTGGAGAAGGCTGACGGCTCAAGGTGGTGGCGATGACCCAAGGAGAGGAAGGGGGCGGGTGGCTTTGACCGGCGGCTAGGAGGCTTGAAGTGGCCGGCGGGTGTAGGGAGATGGGGAAGAAGAAAATACTACGAATACTAACTGCGAGTCCCAGAATCCACCGGCGGATGACGGGTGATGCGTGGCCCTCTCCTAGGGTTTCTCCTCTCAAGAACTCACAAAGAGATCCATAAGAAAACTGAAATTTATTTCATAATCATCACCCCCTCTCCAAGAGGAGGGAGAAGGCTTAAATAGCCAATTACATGAAGGAAAATAAAAAGACACAATTGCCCCTAGGGAAAACATAAGGCAAAGCCCTCAAGTGAGGGTAGAAAGGGAAAAAGAACAATAACAAATCAAATACATAAAATATATCAAAATAAATAGACACGATCGTAGCCATTGATCTTCGATATCCTCATCATCGTCTTTGCCACATGGAGAAATACTCTCATTTTTGGCCCATTAGCCTTAGAGCATAGGTAACTTGTCAACTTTGGCATGTACCACCAAGCGATACCATAAATCCAGTATGAGATTTTCCTCATATGGTAGTGAATTGTAATAGTCATTTGTCTACCTGGGACTAGATTCACACCTTTGGTCTGTGATGTCTCCTTGAATGAGGTAAGTTATGTTTGCTAACAAGTATCTTTAGGTCATCATGTGATTATGTAGACTAACGGCACTGACAAACTTAGGATGATAGAACTATTGGATTTTGACCAAGGGTGTCATCTCACTTGATATGGTAGACATTCCTCCATCCATTATTTCCTTTCTCATGGACAGGTGCTGCCAAGTGGCACCCTACATCCATTCTTGGGTAGCTCCCTCTAGTCGATGTGGAGTCATAGGTCTCTTTTTGCATGTTTTTTGGTACCTTTGGGACTATCCTCTTTAATTTCTCGGATGTTTCACCCCTTTCATTCTTTATAGAGCCTAATAGATTTTATTCTAACATACCCTATTTGAACACAAACATATCATTTTTACTTTTGTTAATTAATTGATAAGCTATACTGAGGACTTTACTTTTACTTGCTTTCTGCAAATTAATTTATTGGTTATATTTAGCATCTCTAATTTACCTAAACCTCATTTGGTTGCAGAAATTTGTGGCTCTCAAAATTCAAAAAAGTGCTGCAGACTTTGTACAAGCTGCTCTCCATGAGATCGAGATTCTATCAGCTATTGCCAAGGGCGATCCCTCAAATTGCAAGTGCGTTGTTCAATTACTTGACAATTTTAAGCATACTGGTCCCAACGGGCAACACCCGTGCATGGTATTTGAAATTCTTGGAGATAGTCTGCTACGGCTAATCCGTTATAGTCGATATAAAGGCATTGGAATAAAGAATGTGAAAGATGTGTGCAGACCCATCTTATCCGGCCTTGATTATTTGCATAGGGAGCTTGGAATTATCCATTCGGATTTGAAGCCCGAAAATATTCTTCTTGTTTCCACAATTGATCCTGCAAAAGATCCTGTACGTTCAGGATTTACTCCGATGTTGGAGAGGCCAGAAGGAAACATAAATGGAAGTTCAGTTGTTAATAGTATTGAGAAGAGGCTCAAAGAGAGGGCTAAGAGGGCAAGAGTTCGGATCTCAGAAAGAAGAGTTGCAATGGGAGGTTTTGGGCAAGGGGTTGTGCAAAACGAGAGGAGTCTGGAGGGGATTGATCTAAGATGCAAGATTGTAGATTTTGGTAGTGCTTGTTGGGTGGATAAGAAATTTACAGGTGAAATTCAAACAAGGCACTATAGGGCTCCTGAGGTTATTCTTGGGGCTGCATACTCCTTTCCTGCTGATTTATGGTCTTTTGCTTGTATCGTTTTCGAACTTGCCACCGGCGATATGTTGTTTTCACCTAAAATTGGACAAGGGTTTTCAGAAGACGAGGTATGCCTTCGCTTGCCTCTTTACTTCTAGGACGTATTTTTTTAATCTTTTTGTTAGCATGTGAAATATAATAATAAGAATCGCTGTAATGAAGTTTTGACTACAAGTGGATGAAAATGGAACATTGTGGTGACAAAATTTTACTTAACCATATTTATGTTATCTGAGTTTAAGTCATTCATTTTCTTCAGAAGATATCAGTAGACATAAGCATTAAACATGGTAAGAAGATTCACGTCATGGTGATGAAACTTTAATAAGAAATCAACAGTAAGAACTAATGCGAATGATGTGGGGATAGTGCTGAGTTTACTTTGCTATGCTTGTGATGACTAATTACAAATCACACCTCTCTAAAATATATCATGGAAGAAAATCATTAGACCACTGGAGATGCACATCGTGGAATGTCTGCCAAATGATCTTTGACAAAGTGACATCCTTAAATTTTCGTACCAAGACGATGCAATGGGACTAATATTTTTTTATTTGCTTGTCTTAGAAAAGTGTTGTAATAGATGATTATCTCTATGGTTAATGTGGCTACTCAGCAACCTTGAAGAACTTCTCTCTTGCTTCAGGCCTGAAATAGTTAAAGCAAATGAAAAACCTAGAAGAATGACGTGGCAACTTGATTTTTCTATTGGCTGATATTGAGTGTTTTAGTCTTTTGCATTTGAATTGTCCAATTGAGTAGATTTGTGATAGGAAATGCTTATAGGGACAAGAATTCCCTTTGCTGAGTTTGAATTCTAGCACTTGCCAAAACAGATTGGAGAAGAATTTGGAAGAAATAATTAGAAATAAACCTTTTTATTGATAAAAGAAGAAATAAACGAACAAGATACAATGAATCCTCAATTGGAGAGGAGAATTCGTCTCTCTCAATTGGAGAGGAGAATCCGTCTCTCTCAATCTCTAGCCGGTGGCTAGAGCCCAAGCAAATCCTAGGAACTCAAAATTCAGCAAATAACCAGATAACCCTAACCCTAGAAAATCTCATCTATTTAAAGCATACAAATACAACCCTAATTTATTGAACAACCCCTCCCTAAATAATAACCTGCCTCAACCGCCCCCTCATATTCAAGTATTGAGCCCCACAAGGGGGATGGCAGCTGTAGGTGCCGTAGGGAAATAAACCACCCCCCCTAGGCTAGTTCATCTAGCCCACCTGGGCCTGTCCCGGTCCATCAATACTCCCCTCTCAAAGACCCACCTTGTCCGCAAGGTGGAAAGATAACTTCATCCTCAACTTTCTCATTATCACAAACGATGAGAACCTAAAGAGTTCGGTCCTTACATTTGTGCCCCGGTGTATATATTTCCTCACATCTGAAACAGAGTCCCTTCGCCCTCTTCTCCTGTAACTGTGTTTCTGTGAGCTTCTTGAAGTTGTCTCGAGTCTTCCACCGACAGTCTTCTCCTTTGGGGTCTCCCGAACGACAAGCATATCCGAAATTATTATACTGTTTTACACTTAATAATCAATAATAAGTAAAAGAAAGATAAATGACATAAAATAATTTTTTAAACGTGATTATACTAAAGCAAATAAGACTCAATAGTGATAACTAGAAGCAAGAAAATTGGCACTGTATCAATTCCTTTGGGTTGTGAAGAACACTACTCTGGAGAGTAAAAATTGAAGGCCATAACTTGTACCATAAATCTAGTTGAATACATCCTAAAGAAGAGAGAAATGATAAATCAATCCAAAAAATGAGTTGACAGATGAGAAATCCTTCTTGAAGTGGAAGACACAGTGCAAGAATATCACTATCATCAACAGAATCACGACTTTGGAAATATATCTTTTGAAAGCTTGAAAGTTTTCTTGCACATTATCATATCGATCAAACTTGGTTGAAATATTGGTTGATTGAATCTATTTTTTTTCTATTGGAGCTTATGATTGGTTTCATCAATTTGAGTTAGGTTGGGTTGACTTGATCAATTGGGTTAGATTTATACTTATTGGATTGGTTTTGATTGGGTAAGAATATTGTAACGGGTTAAATCGACTAGGTTTTCGCTTGAGTAGATCTAAAACGGAATATATGGAGTGTAATTTTAGTAGTAATAGACTTAGTGAGGGGATTGTGACTTTGGGCGATCAAGTCATTAATAAGAGTACATGTTTTAGATATCTTGGATCTATTGTTCAGAGTGATGGTGAAATAGATGGGGATATTATCAGCAGAATCCAAGTTGGATGGTTGAAGTGGAGGAATGCATCTGGCTTGTTATGTGATAGAAATGTACCCCTCAAACTTAAGGGAAAATTCTATAAGATGGTAGTGAGGCCTGCAATGCTTTATGGTGCCGAATGTTGGCCTTTAAAAGAGAAGCATAATACTGAGATAAGTGTGACAGAGATGAGGATGCTCAGGTGGATGAGTGGCTTTACCCTTAGAGATAGGATACGAAATGAGCATATACGTGAAAAGGTTGGAGTAGCTCCAGTAGAAGATAAGATTAGAGAAAGTCGCCTTAGATGGTTTGGTCACATAAAACGGCGGCCTTGCGATGACCCGGTTAGGAGAGTAGAGGCATTAGATTTGATTTTTGTTAAGAAAGGTAGGGGACTAGGGGTAGACCTAAAAAGACTTGGTTAGAAAATATTAGGAATGACCTTTCTTTATTAGATTTAAACGAGAATTTGACTTTTAATAGGACACAATGGAGTAAAAGGATTCATGTAGCCGACCCCACGTAGTGGGATAAAGGCTGGATGTTGTTGTTGTTGTTAAATCGAATAGGTTTAAGCTGAGTTAATTGAATAGTTGGTTTTTTTCTTTAAATATAAACAGAGGTAGACTAGACTAAAATTTCAATAGGCATGACTTAGTGTAGAGCAATCTTATTGATTACCTACTATATATGATTACGATATCATTTATCCTCCATTTAGGAGGATTTTACTAATGTAGAATCCTAACTTCATGCGCGGAAGATTGACTTTTCAACCTTGCAACTATATCGCTTTATCACATTTGTCAACTAATTTTATTGAACTTTCTAGGATTTCTTAGAAACTTCTTTTTAGAGCTTTCTTGGTTCATGGATCTTGGGTAGCAATTTCATCTTTAGGAGCCTTCAACAAATGTCCAAAATTATAACTTGGGTTTACTACCTTACTTGACTTGGCTCTATAGTGATTTCTTCTCATCTTCCAAGCTTGTTAAAATTGATGGACTTAATTTTGCATAGATGTTTTATTTTAATTAGCAAGAGAGTGGGTCCTTATGCTGCTTCTTTAATAATGGAGATATATCAAATTTTGATAGCTTTTACTCCATTGCTCTTTTGAAAGACAGATTTTTTTTCTCCTTTTGGATGCTTTTGGGCATCTAAGGGCATGCCATTGTACAAGATATGCGGCCTTGACCACAACTTAATCCCCTTCACTTTGATTGAGTCAATCATGATAAGTTTTATTACATCAATAAATTTTGTAGCAATTTGTTGGAGATGGGTTACACGTCTTGCACCTCTATCATTTATTGTATTTGCATGTTGCCTTTTTTTCTCAAGGTGGTGACATTTAGATTTGACATTCCCGTTAATAAGTCTTCCAAAATGCCTTATTATTAATTTGTTTGCCATTGACGTGCTAGATTCGTTTTTGAATAGAAATGCCTTTCCCTTCTTTGTCAATTGGCACAAATAGGATTGTAGATGTAGTGCCATACATCTATTATGAAGTTACATGCTATCAAAAATTACTTGGCAGATGACAAGTTGAACTACCACGGATACCATCTTATTAATGTGATTCATGGTGATTGCGAACTTTAAGCGGCACTCGTGATCAATCTTCTATTCAAATCTTTTCTTAATCCATTCTAAAGAGTAAGGATTAGGTGGGCAGTATCAAACACTAATTTTTACACCAAATTGGAATGGATGAGGTTGTCTTGGTTGTTGGTGTTGATGATGGCATCCATCACCTCTTGCTTCACCTATATCCTCAAGGCAAACAACTCCTCTCATGTGTCCACATTAACAGATGACCCTGTTGCTATTTTCTTCCGCATTGCTATCAGAGATAAAGATAGATCCATCTTGTTCAGTGGACTTCATACGATGTTTGCCACTACAAAATAATTAGTTTTTCTTTCCCATTGTTCTTTTGTTGAAGGAAAGTTAAAAATGTAGTTTCTAGCATTTTTTTTTCCTCTTGTGTGATCAAGTGTCTGACAACGATCACAAAACTTATTGTTCTTATAATAGTAGGGCCATCATTAGTATTTTTTTCCTTCTTTCCTTTGAATAAAGAAGATTCGACTTCAAATGGTTCTGTTCTCCCTTTTCTTTGGTTTTTGTGCTTTATGGCTATTGCCATCATCATGGACTGATTGAGATTGATAATTATGAACAAATAGAGTTCATTACCAATTTGAAAATAAAATCATTACATGTATTTCATCAGTGTTTGTACCTCATTAAGACTTAATACCAATATGATAACTTGACGTTCGAATTTCATGGTGTACTCCTATATAGGTTGTTTTTGGCATTACCTCAAATTGCCACTTATTCCACCAATCCTCATTATAACCCGTCAGGTAGAATTCTAAGCATATCACTTGAACATTTCTCATGTTAACTCTTGATGATTATTCATTTTTAGATGGACATTCCACCATGTCAGGGCATAGTGACTTAACTTCAGTCAAGCGAAAGCAATCTTGCTGTGGGTGCTATACCCATTCAAGATCAAGCAAGTCTTAGACTGATCAATCCATGCATTGAGCTTTTTGGCATCAACTGCCCCATCACATCATAATCATTGTTTTGGTTTCTACTTTGAATGATCATATCCTTCATTGATAAGTGGTAATTATTAGAT
The DNA here is from genome assembly GCF_001605985.2 of Dendrobium catenatum. Lineage (NCBI taxonomy): Eukaryota > Viridiplantae > Streptophyta > Magnoliopsida > Asparagales > Orchidaceae > Dendrobium > Dendrobium catenatum. Next base: position 268,902 of record NW_021586606.1, read on the forward strand.
TTGAATTTGTCTGTAGATAACAATATAACACCCGACCTTATTAGCAAGCAATCTTTTAGGTATGAGTCAGAGAACTTAGAAAGAGAGAGTAGGATGAGTGTGTAAAATGAGATAGAAATAAGAGTACAAAGTATGCTCATAATATCAGAAAATGTCCTAAAAAACCTAAAATTTTCCTCTTTATGCTTTATTTATAGGGCTTGGAGAATTACAAGAAAAGCTACACGCAATAAATAAAAATAAAATGTACAATATTGATTATAACCCATTACAAATTGTAGAGGACACATGACATGGGTTGATATGTGCCTACAGGGCTCATTATTATTTATTTGGACCATCGCTTTCAGACCGAGTCCCTGAGGTGAGTGTTCATTTGCGGTGTATCAGACGAGTCCTCCACATAAGTCATGAAGGATGAGTCTATATGGGCGAGTCCCTTGGATGCGGAAGCAAGTCTCTAGAGGCTCTAATTTGACCTTTAGGGCTAAAGGGTGAATCCCTTGAGATGATGTTATCTATGAGCTAAGGACTAGGAGTCTGGAGTCGGGGGGGGGGGGTTGCTGTCATGGACCCCTGAGGTGTGCACTTTTTGTAGTTGGATTAGGGGACATCAATGGTAATTTGATAGCTCGGATGATTGTGAGTGTGATGTAGGACTACAATGCTTAAAGTAATTCGATAAGAACTTGCACGATTTATTGATTAGAATATTAATGATTAAAACTTTTAGCAAATAAAACGACAAAGTAAAACGTAAGAGCGGTCTCTTTTGTTTTTGCGCAATAAGAGCTTTGAATCATTAAAATAATATAGGAAATCAACAACATGCAAATATAATAACTTTCAACGAAAATCTCTAATCTAACAATAAGATTAGAAAACAATGAAGTGCACTCAATCCCTACGTTTTCTAAACTCGGCAGAGTTAGGCGAACACGATCTTCATGACTAAAATCAAATCACAAGAAAGAGGGTTACACGAGGAGGAAGATTGGAAGACCTTCGTCAAGGTTCGGTTGTAATCCTCCACTGTACGGTACCAAGTTGCTCTTCAATAGCCTTGACTAAGGTATCCAAGATGCGCTCAACGTATTCTTCAGCGGCGTGGTCGATGCACGGGTTGACGTCGAAGAAGGTCGAGTGCAGGATGCACACAAATTCTTGCTCGTCGTAGGAGAGGCTGCAATCAAGTTCCGGATCTGCCATGCATTTGCTTTGTTGTATGTGGTAGTATCGGCAATGTCCTTCAAGGCTCCTAGATCTCTTGAGAGAAAGGGAATCCTCACAAGAAACAAGAGAGAAGGCGAGGAGAAGGGATCGGCCACAAAGGGGAGCTACACATGGGTTAGGGTTAGGTCGGAGGAGATAGTCAAATTCAAAACTCTGAAATAAATTTCAGATTTTGAAATTAAGAGGGAAAGGAATTAGGAGGGGAATTTAATTCCCAAATTGGGGGAGGGGGACGGTTTAGGCTAGGGGGGCGGCGATATGGTGAGAGGCTAAGGATTTATTTACATACCAAGGATGGTATTTTGGAAAGTAATCATGAGGTAGTGCTTTTACGAAATTTTGGCCAAGAGGAGGTGGGAGGAAGTTTGAATTGTTTCCAAGGTGGGGAGGTGGGCTTTAGGAAACAATTCCTAATTTAATCCCATAGAGGGCCGGCGACATTAATGAGCTAGGGAGGGATTTAAGGAGGCTTTAATGCTTCCTTAAATTAGATAATTAGATTTTGAATGAAATAACTCATCCCAAATTAAATTAAAATCCAATGGGGAGAGATTTAGAAACTTTCCTAAAATTGATTTTATAATTTAGGAAATATTTTAAATTTCAAATTGGGTGAATTTGAATTTAAAAATCTTCCCAAATTATGACAATCTAGAATAGGAAATAATACCAAGAGAGGACAAGGAGCTAGGGGACAGCGGCTTGCTTGGGGTTCGGGTAAGGGAGCTGGCGATGAGGTGGAGGTGGCTTGGAGAGTTCGGTGGGGGTGGAGAAGGGGTTTGGTGGTGGTGAAAGTTTGGACAAAGATGATGGAGGGGAGGTAAGGCTAGTGGAGGTAGGGGGAATTAAGGAGGAAGGAAAGAGAAATAAGATAGAACCACGAATCCAACTCGTCTAGGTTGGTGGGTGATGCACAATTCTCCCTCTCCTAAGGATCTCACTCCAATCTCTCAAGCTCTCATGAGAGTGCAAACAAAGAGAAGCAAAGTTTTCAAATAATCATTCATTAACTTGAAAAGAAGAATAATGGGGCTATAAATAGCCTCGTACAAAGACTCACAAAATAAAAGGACAACAATACCCCTAGGGCTTAATACGACCTCCCTTAATAAAAGGGTACAGCGGGAAACTAGTAAAGAAAATACAATATGACATCATAAATAAGAAAATATATAAAACAACTCAAAAATACAATGACTCAATCGTGGCCGCATATCGACGGTCACGTCTTTGATATACCTTCCACGATATGATGCCCCCATCAGAGTGGCCTTAGGAGGTTGATCTCTATCAAGATGAGTTTCCCTCTTGTGTTGGAAGAATCTATGAGTTCATTGATGTGCATGCCGGGGACAGTTCCTCAATTTGGCTGATTTGAACAAGTCACATTCCTTGCTAGCGAGTGCTTTAGGTGTGGGCGATTTGACTGTTTTGACTAACTTCTTTTTTTACTGAAACTTGCTAAGTACTCATGAAATACCTACACTGACATGTTCGAGTATACAATTGTCATATTCTTATATTCCATTCTCTCCAAATGTGTTTTTGTTAGTCATGGTAAGAGGAGGAATATGAATTAGCCTGCTTATTTTAATTTCAGTTGATATTATTTTAATCCTTAATTACAAATTCAAAGCCAAGCATATCCAAGCAATTTATCAAATCCACCCTTATCGTGTTGTAATATGAAGTTTAATCCAAAAGTTTAGCTTTCAGAGTTTATTCTTTCTCATGTGGTGTTGGATTGACCATCCGATTGTGCCTAGGGACTCCTGGTGATATCCTGCTTGATGTAAACAATGTGATATGAAAATTACCGATATTTGTAATTTTTATAGAGAAATCAAATTGTTAAAGCTTTAAATGATTTTTAATGCTTGATATATCCTCGAAAAATTATCTTGATCGGGCACGAATCTCGAGAAAAAATCAAGCTGGAAACTTCCGAAATTAAAATTGGGACCATCCGAATTCCGATTTCAGCAAACTTATAATCGAACTGAACGTCTCGGAAATACAAACCCAACGACACTAACTTCGAGTCTTCGACTCAATCCGAGCCCAAATGGGTCTGAATTGAGGACTTGATGCGCTTTTAAAAGGTTCAAACCACAATTTGGATTACTAAACGGTTTACAAACATGATATGCTTATAGTCGAATTGAGCGGCTTGACGAGACGAATCCAACGAGCCCAATATCACAGAGTTCCGAAATCATTAAGACCTTCAAATGTCTAGAGAACGGTCCACGATCAAGGTATTCAACATCGGTCGTCCATTCAAACCACTCCCAATTTGCCCTTGATCCTACTCCTATTTACGGTCCATGACACTTTAGAAAATCTATAAATCGACCACTCCTTTCTCTTGAAAAGGAACCCTAAGCCTAAGGAGAAAAGAGAGAGATCAGAGATCGCTCTTGCCTCCTTGCCTACTCGACCACCGTCGGAGCTTCGTCGGACCACCGCCTAAGGCCCTGAGCTCCGCCCGACCACCCCCTGAGGCCCTGAGCTCCGCCAAACAATCACCTGAGATCCTGAGTTTTGCCGGACCACTGCTTGAGACCCTAAGTTCCACCGGACCACCACCTGAGGCCCGAAGTTCTGCTGGACAACCACCTGAGGCCCGAAGTTCTGCTGGACAACCACCTGAGGCCCTAAATTTTGCCGGACCAACACTTGAGGCCCGCAGTTCTGCTGGACCACCACCTGAGGCCCAGACATCTGTTGGATCACCACCTGAGGCCCTAACTTCTGCCGAACCACCACTTGAGGCTCGGAGTTCTACCGGACCACCACCTGGGGCCTGGACTTCTATCGGACCACCACCTGAGACCCGGACTTCTACCGGATCACCACCTGAGGCCCGAAGTTCTGTTGGTTGGACCACCACCTGAGGCCCTGACTTCTGCCAACCACCACCTGAGGCCCTAAATTCTGCCAGAACACCACCTGAGGCCCAAAGTTCTGCCAGACCACCACCTGAGGCCCAAAATTATGTCGGACCACAACCTGACGCCCGGAGTTCCGCTGAACCACCGAGTGACCACAGAGTTTCGCCGGACTACCAATTAACACCCGAATTTTCAAGTCACGCCGATCTTCTGCCAGACCACCAAGTGACGCCGGACTTTCATCCCTGTTTGTCACTAGATTTCAATCATACGGTTGACATTTGTAATCCGATTGCCCTCAAGGACAAGTCAGCCCACTTTAATCTACTCGAATTCTAGTTGAATCATTTTCAACTAGGCCAGACCCCATGGTTTTTCCCCTTTCCAGGACTTTCCATGTAAAAAACTTTGTGTTCTCTATGTGTGAGCTGAATATCCGTACAACGCTAAGACGTAGGATTTTAACTCTCTCGCCGCGTATACTCTAGCCCGCAACAATGCTCAAAGCCTATAGTTGATCTGATTGTTTCTTACTAGATCTAGCCTTCATATCATTTCATGCTTAATAATTTATTATAAATGATATAAATATCAAATCAATGATGTCATGTTTTTCATTGCAGTCTTTACATTTATGAAAATTCAAAATTAGGAAGGTCCCATTTTGAAGTGGAACTCTCTCACCTTGCTTATAGGTTCAAAAAGTTTTAAATGAGATATTCTCTCTCTTTCCGGATTTTAATAGATAATATATAGATAAGTTTGAGGATGGGGCAATTGTGGGGAAGTATGCAAAGGAGGTGGAAAGTGAGAATTGTGATTGCTATCATGTTTGATGCAAAATGTGTCACACTATTGGAAAGAGTCTCAAGTTTGAAGTGAACATTTTCTTGTTGTTTTATATTGCTCTATATAGTAAAACAAATGTTGAAATCGATAATGTGTGTAAGCTGTATGGAGGAGGTTGAATGCTTAAAAAATTTCGATTATGTGAAGTGTAGTAAGGTGATTTCATGATTGTAAATTCTTTTAATATAGATTTCTTTATAAAGAACTCTTTGTGTTCAATAATTTTGCTCTGATACTAATTGATGGCTAGTGGGGCGATTGTAGCAGAGATTATGGATAATATTTAATATCTTCATCCTTGAGAAGGAAAGAAACCATTGTAGAAAGTGAACTAGAGAGATAAAGATAGAGAAAAATGTGAATATGAAAAGAATAAATTTCTCAAAACAAGGGAGATAGAACGTAAAAAGTTGATGGCATGAAGAAACTTTATTATTTGGAGAAGAAAGAAATCAACCCTCATTTTTTATCACTATATACAACCAATTAACGACCTACTATTTATAATAGTAGCTATTCATGAACTTTTTAGTATTGCTAAATTTAAAATAATTGCAAACATATTTAAATTGATAAATAGCTTAATACCTTTACAATTGATTAAAGGACAAATAAAGATCATCAACAACAACAACAACAACAAAATCCTATCATAATACTAATTAAATGCCTACCATTTATAATAGTAGCTATATTCATAAAATTTTTAATCTCTGCTAAAATTAAATAACTTTTAAAATTGATGAAAGGATAAATAAGGACCAAAAATATAAACTAATTGACTAGAAAATGATATGAAAATTTATTGTTTAAAGGACACCTTTAGATGGATGATAGTTCAAATAGTAAAGATATGCCATTCATTTTGTTTTCTATCAATCAGATTATATCACTTGAAGAATTGTAGCTTTTACATCCATGATTCTTTTATCCTAGGCACCATACTTAGTGTGATAAGTTTATTATTTGTAATCACTTGTACATTAAGGGATTGTTTGGTTGAGTATATTTGGAGGTTGTTGCATTTGAAATGTAGTGATTTTATATTTTCGGCTATTAGTTTGGTGAAAAATAAGCAAGTAATTTTTTGAGGATTTTGAAATACACCTTAGAATTCATTTTTTGAGGAATTTGGAATTTGCTCGACTGCGGTGAGTCCTAAGATTCAAGGTCGCAACCTTAGCCATTGACACATATGACATGAGCTCAAAACCCAGTCCCTGCATGCAATGATGTTGCATGACGCATAGTCGTCCTTGCATTTGACGCTAGCCCGCTGCTAATGCTAAACCACATATGATGTGAGCTCATGATTTATTGCTATCTTTGCACGAGTCGCAAGTTGTGACCTAGCCATTCTTGCCATGGAGTGTCATCCACAACCTCACTGATCAACCCCATATGTCGTTGACAACCCCAATCTTATTTCCCTTGACATCTGCTTCATCGTCCTTGCCCCCCTCATCCATGTTGTCACTAAGCCACTATCTTTACCTTAGAGTAATGTATTTCATTTTCATCTAACAAAACGCAAAATAATGATCTCTTGCATTTAGTTTACGAGTCAAACAATCATAAAAATTTCAAATGCATTTGCATTAAAAATATACATGAATTCTAAATACTTGTAACCAAGCAGCCCCTAATTGTTTCACTTGTATACTAAATGTTTATCTCTTCATTGGCATCTATTTTGAAGCTTTTTAAAGGCATTTGGAAAAAATATTGTGACTTTTGACTTTAATATCCATAATGATTGCTCAGAATCCATAGATCAGCTTTTTTGTTACCTAATCTAAGCTATATTGGAATGAAAGAGAAATAGAAAGTACCCCTTCTATCGTCTGCTACACACATTACATCTCTTCTTCCCTCTCAAAGCTTATTGATCTAAATTTGCAGGACCACTTGGCTTTAATGATGGAACTTCTTGGAAAGATGCCTCGTAAGGTGAGTAGTTCCTCCAAACTTATCCTGGGATTCATCACCGATGACTGACACTGCCTCACTTGTGATAACAGGTTGCTATTACTGGATCTCGATCGAAGGACTACTTCGATAGATATGGAGACTTGAAGAGGATCCGTAGATTAAAGTTCTGGCCTATTGATAGGCTTTTAGTTGACAAATACAAGTTCTCTGAGACCGACGCACGAGAGTTTTCTGATTTCCTTCAGCCACTTCTTGATTTTGCTCCAGAAAAGCGGCCAACTGCAGGGCAATGCCTGCAACACCCCTGGCTTGACAATGGAGATCCAAACACAAAGGCCGGATCCGAACAAGTTCGTGTAGAAAATTTGAAGATTGGCATGGGAAAGCTTCAATTGACAGTGGGCAAATAAGAGCTTTTTCTGGTGATACTCCTCTTCCATGTCTTTTTAACAAACACGCTTCAATGATCTCTTTCTTTTCTGTAAGATCTAGATGGTGAAGTGTACTCAACTGGAAGAAGAATTCTTCCATAACGAGAAGTTACTGAGTTGGCTTTTTTCCCTCATAATGACATGGGAGCTTGGAATTACAGTTGCAGCGAGAAGGTGTGAAAGTGCTTCTGAAAGTGCTTGGGCTTGAGGATAAGCCATATGTTAGAAATATTTATTCATGTTGAGTGATGAGTTGTCATTTATGCATCCAGTGATCCTTAACCCCAGAGTTTGATTCATTGTTCGATGGCCTCACCGTCTGATCTCTCCTTGCATGAGAACCTTATTCAAGGGTTATGCAAGCATTCCTTGTATAAATTAGGCCCTCGAGGACATTAGATTATCATTGTATTGATTATCCTTTTCCCATGAAGTTGAATTATTTGATGTCCATTTCATATTTTATTTGTATATTCATGTCACAAACTTGTTTTTCTGAAGATTTAACTTAAGAAACATGGATTATCTTATGGGCATTACATTTATTCAAGCATAAACGCCTATGGAGTGCATTTCCTGTTTGGTTTTCGCCATGTTTTTCTATAAAATTTATTGCACATATCTTATTCGGCATGATACCCCTGAGAGATTATTACGTGCGAAATCCGGATATAATTTTTCGTCTATATTCCGCACGTAATAATTTTTCAATAGCCTGTGGGAAATAGGATCTAAGCCCTAGCAGAGAGAAGAGATTATTACGTGTGAAGTCCGGATTGAAGTTGCATTCGATTTTTGTGAATGTATACAGTAAAAGTACAAAAAAAATACACTGATGAATAATAACTAATTTTTTACTGTGCTTTTATCGCATACTCATAAAAAAAATGGATAATTCTGTGGGAAATAGGATCTAAGCCCTAGCAGAGAGAAGAGATTATTACGTGTGAAGTCCGGATTGAAGTTGCATTCGATTTTTGTGAATGTATACAGTAAAAGTACAAAAAAAATACACTGATGAATAATAACTAATTTTTTACTGTGCTTTTATCGCATACTCATAAAAAAATGGATAATTCTCCGATCTGAATTTTGCACGTAATAATCTCTAGTCCGAGAGGGTGGAGCTTGTGGGATTGACTGTGGACTATGGGATGTGTTGAAGGCTTGGCTGAGGCTTCTTTAGAATGTGAGAGGGTGCCAGTCTGGAGGGTGGTTGTAAAGTAAGGGACATATTTATGCTGATTTGAGAGGGTGTTGGTGTCGGTTACGAAGGAAGGATTTTTCTTTGATTAATGAAGAGGGAATTTGAAAGTAACTACTAATCATAGAGGTAGTTTTGGAGATGTCAAATCAACATAAAAAGGTAAAGTTATATATATAAACTAAAAATAAAGATACTAGATCAACTCTAATGAATTGAAGAAGATTAGAAAATCAATTAGAGTTGGCCACCAAGACTTTCTAAAAACATTAAAAAAAAAAAATCAAGTGAAATGATTTAACTAGTGTTGTTGGTTGATTAAAAATGATGTCATTCCTCAGGGGAATGTTGGTTCATTATAACAAAAATGCATTGCTTTTTTGAAATAGGAAGAATTCAATGTCATAAGAGTTGTTCTCAAGAGAGTGTTGGCCTGTTTGTTTAGTCGATAAGACTGTATTTAGGCGACAAAAGTCGGAAGGATCATAGTTGGATAACGGTGGTTAGAGGGACTGTAATCTACGTTTGACGAAGGTCGGAAGGATCATAGTTGAGCGATGGTCGTCTGAAGACCGTAGTCAGGGAATGTGGTCGGTGCGCGACGGAAGTTGGAAGGACTGTAGTCGGGCAACGGTTGTCAGAGGGACTGTGATTGGTTGACGATGGAGGTATAATGGATCATTGGTGACTGTCAAACGGTGATCCCAAGGGTGATGGTCGGGTGGAGGTCCAGCAGTGGTGGCCTAGTGGCAAGGGTTCGCTTGTAGCGCCAACGCCAAAAAGGAGATCAGTCAATGCACATGCATAAGTCTGATGATGGTCGGTGATTAGGATGATATCAAGCGGCGGTAGCGCTAGTTGGAGAATGAGAGAGAGCCCTCTAGTTTTAGTGACTCCTCTCCCCTCCCTCCCTCATGTGAAGAATGAGGGCATATTTAAAATTTTTTTAGGATAACATGTTCAGTAAATATGAAGAAGATTCAGAGTAAATTTGGAGTAAACATAGTTAAATGATATTCACCTACCTCCATAAATATACAAAGAGATAAAAATCCACTAGTCTAGACGATAAAAATACAAATATATTTGCTCATCCAAGTATTTTTTACTTCTATATTAATAATATTCTTCTTCTTCTTTCATCTCATTGATCGCTAGAGCATGTGATAGTCAATAATTTCTTCTTTTGAAGGCCTCTGGTCTTTTTTGACATACTAGCCCTTCAACATTCACAGCACATCATTAAAAAGTGCTACTCTTGCCTACACAGTAGTTAACATTGCACAAACTACAAATTTGTCATGTATATTTCTGTATTATCTTTCAACATGCAACAAAATTGATATTGTATATAGACTTTTTTAGATAGAGCACACCTAGGGAGAAGAGAGGAGGGAGGTGGGAGAAAGGGGGAGAAAAAGAGAAGGTGCTTGCTATTGATATAACATTTGATAAGGTGGTGTAGGAAAACATGGATTTGAGAAGGATGTGGATGAGTTAGGGGACCAACATCTTATCATTGTATGTACATATTAGTGGTAGGAGTCATGAAATGAATCCCTTGACATAGAATATATAGATCATGAGGGAGGAGGAAAAAGAAAATAAGAAAGTCCTTACTGTTGATCCAATATGTAATAATCTTATTCAAATATTTTAAACACTACAAAAATTAAATAAAAGTAATTATTTTAGTTCAAATATTATTCAAATATGAATCATATTTTAATCACATAAAATCTTAATACTAAAAGTTGATGCGTCATCATGAAATTACCTTGATCGGGCACGAATCTCAATGCAAAATTGAGTTGGAAACTTCTAAAATTAATCCGGAGACCATCTCAACTCCGATTTCAGTAAACTTACATTCAAACTGAGCATCTCGGAAATACGAACCCAACGACACCAAATTCGACCCAATCCGAGCCCAAATGGGTCCAAATCATGGATCCGAAGCGCTGTTGGAAGATTCAAACCACAATTTGAGTTACCAAACGGTCTCGGATTTTAACGAGCTAATACTCGAATTAAATGGATCGACGAGACGAATCCAACGAACCCAAGATCACAGAATTCCAACATCATTAAGACCTTCAAATGTCCAACGAACGGTAAACGATCGTAGGATTCAATATCGGCCGTCCATTAGACCACTCCCTATTCGCCCCTGATCTCACGCCTATTTACGAGCTATGCCACTCCAGAAAATCTATAAATAGAGCCCTCATTCTTCACAAGGGGGGGTCCAAGCAAGAAGAGAAGATGAGAAGAGAAGGAAGACGCTCCTCCTCGACCACCGCTGGAACTTCGCCGAAACACCACCTGAGCATCGTCGGACCACCGCGGAACTTCGCCGGAGCCTCGCCGGACCACCGCCTGAGGCCCTCACCTTCGCATGAGGCCTTCACATTCGTCAAAGGCCCTCACCAACACCTGAGGCCCTCTCCTCGCCGGACCACCGCAGGAACCTCGCCGGACCACCGCAGGAACCTCGCCGGACCACCGCAGGAACCTCGTCGGACCACCGCCGGAGCCTCACCGGACTACCGCCGGAGTTTCGCCGCACCACCATCTCAAGGCCCGACGTTCAGGCCCGATGTTCTGCTGAAGGCCCAACGTTCTGCTCAAGGCCCGACGTTCAGGCCTAACGTCTTCATCTGAGGCCCTCACCTTCTCCAGAGCCACTCACCCTCGTTAGAGGCCCTAACCTTCGCCAGATGCCCTCACCTTTGCCAGAGGCCCTCACCTTTGCCAGAGGCCCTTATCTTCGCCAGATTATCATCAAAAGCCGTGTGCTCCACCAAAACACCACCTGAGGCTAGGACTTCTGCTGGGCCACTACCTGACGCCTAGAGTTCTACCAGAGTACCGCCCTACTACAACGGTCTTTCAGACCTCGGTCTCTCAGACCTCGGTCTCCTCCCGACTACAGTCCTCCCGACCTCCGTCGCCTACTATGGTCCTTCCGACCTCCATCACCAGACAACGGTCTTTCCGACCTCCATCATGTAATACACTCTATTGTAACTCCCACCATGTAATACACTCTATATGATGTACATTTGTGACATCAAGCCAAGGCCTTCTCCTTAAGAAGGCCTCATTTGTAATCGACTACAAATATTAGTGGATTCATTCAAACTGGGCTAGGCCCCGTGGTTTTTCCTCCTTTTTAGGGGTTTTCCACGTAAAAACTCTGGTGTCTCTTATGAACGCTACACCCTCTCACTTATCTGATTGTGTGCTGGATCTTCGTACAATGCTAAGACGTTAAACTATATATTTCTCAATATTCTAGGACGCAACAAAAGTATTAATCAATTTAATTTTAATTATTATAAAGAAATAATTATCATATTTATTCCATTTTGCACATGAAATCACATTTCCCTATATTAAATGAAAAAATCTTTATAGTAAAAGAAAACTTCTAAAAATTAGGGGTTTCAAAATGAGCTTTTTGGTTGGGCTGAGGTCCCATTCAAAATTGATCCACTTTCAACTGGAACAGCCCGAGCTCGACTTGATTAGTTAAATCTGTCAGAATTTTAGACTTAGACTTGGCCTGCCGGGTTTTTAGATTAACCCAAACCGACTCACTAATCCATAACTGTGCAAGGTTGTGAGCGCGAGCTTGGGCAAGGTAGGCGAGCACAAGAGTACTGGGGGCTTGGGGTGAGCTCAAGTGTGGGACGTGGGGCAAGTGGGGGGCGAGGTCATGGTGCAAGTGCGGGGTTGGGTCGTGTTGGGTGCTAGATCGGTTTGGGGGGGGGATCGGGTTAATTCAAAATTGGCACAAATCGAATCCAAATTTGTAATTAGGAAACAAATTTGAATACAAATCTAACCTGTTTATCAAACGAGTTGATTCAAATCCAAAATTTTGGGAAAAAAATCGGGTCAAATTCTGGTACTGGTACACTCTAAAAACTATTGCTGTATGCCTCCCTTTCAAAACATCAAAAGCTCCCATAAATTGCTCTAAAATCTTAATTTTGCAAAATAATAATTAACGTTTAGGCACAAATAATAAGCTCCCGGCGAGGATCGAACTCGCGACCTTTCGCTTACGAAGCGAACGCACTACCACTATGCTACGGAAGCCGAGTTGTTTAATTTCGTGGTGAACGATTTATATTCATAAAAAACTAAAAGTAGTGCGACCTCCTCTTCTTCCACCGACAGCATGAGCGGCTTCGTATTCACTATTCAGTATCCTGAGAAAGCGAAACCGACGTGGAAATTAGACGCTTATAGGCTATATAGCGAGTTACAGATTTACTGTACTGTACTCGTTGCTGGTGATTTCTCGTGAGATTGTAGGCCCATAATTCTTTCTTTTTTTTTTTGAAAATTTAAGAGTAACGCCCAATTCATCAACTATAAAGCATAATAGTAATAAAAAAGGCCAAAAAATACAACTCGAGAAGTAGAAACATATTCGATCCGAGCTGCAGAAAAAAATTCAAAACCAACAAATCATGTAAACGAAGAAGCAAAATCTAGAAATCAAATGGGCTTGAATGCTCAAAACGAGAACACCCAGACGTCACGAAGCTATCAGATAATGGAGGCTCCCCAGATGTCCGACGAGTTGACCTAATCGAGCTCGAACACAGTTTTGAGCTCGAAGGCTTATCGAGCTCGAGCCCGAACAAGCGTCGGACTCGACTCGTCGGCTCGAGGAGCAGCTTGATTGGGAACACGATGACGAACGCGACCTCGCCAGCGAACACAACGACGGACCCGATCTCGACTGGGAACGCGATGACGAACCCAACCTCGATGGCGAACCTGACGACGGACCCGACCTCGACTGGGAACACGACGACGGACCCGCCCTCAACAGCAAACACAACGTTGACGACGGATGCAACCTCGACAGCGAACGCGACGACAAACCGCGAGACAGCAAACCCAACCTTGACAAACTCGACGAAAAATCATGGGACGGCATCGACAGCGAGCATGCGACGACATTTTGAACTCGAACTTAGCTCGACAAGCCGCTCGACAGCGAAACTAGTCAAGCTCGAGCTCCGTATCTGACAGTCGAGCTCAACTCAAACAATCACTGACTCGAGCTCTACTCGACTCGTTTGCATTCCCAAAGGAGAGTCTTGGCTGGTAGTCTGGTTGTCAACAAACATTCATCATTGTCGCATCAGAATCCCCACCGCGAATAGAAGCTTAGATTGCACAGTTAACAAGAAATTCCTCAAAAATCTACTAGTCAATCCGAGCCAGAAGATCACTACATGTCCACATAATAACTAGCCAACAGAAGAGAGCAGAAAAGTAAACACACGAGCTCGCGCGTGCAGCCTGGTGGTTGACGTGAAGGACTTCCTCCCGCGAGACTCACGTTCGAGCCCCTAACGTCCCAAAAAAAAAGTAAACACAATAGGCAATAGCATTCAGAGAAAAGATTTTTAATCTCGTAAGACTTTTTCGATTTAGAGGTTTAAAGAAGATTTGATTTCTTATAATTTATCTTAATTGATCTAAATATTTATATGAGAATAAGAATTCTTTTACTCATCATGTTCTATTTGACAGTTTTTTCTTGCTTTATTCGTATTTTTTACTAGACTAAGACTTCGTTTGAGATGACTTTTTTATTATTTTTTTAAGTAACTTTCTAATAAAAAAATTAAATTTGGTATTAAAAAACTGCTTTAAGATGCAATAAGAAAATCGTCACAAAAAAAAACTACAATTCTTTTATTATTTTTTACTGTTTCTTAAAACTAATTTTTTAATACAAATTAACAATAAGAAATTCATCCAAAAAGTAGCCTAAATGTTAAAGGATGTCTGAAATTAGATGTTAAGAAAGAAATTGATTGCATGAAAGCTTAAAAAAAGTTAAACGGAGGCATCATAAATTACATTCATTGTGAGTATGGTCTTTTTCTTCTGCTGAGGCATTAATTTCTTGTCCCTACGAGCAATTATTTCTCTGTCACCGTCAGATCGTAGTCATATCATGGTTACAAATAATTATTACGTCATCTGACCGGACGTAGAGCTACGTTCGGCCGCCAATAACATATCGTCATGTGCTCTTACTCTTTACTGCGCGGCCCGACGACTTGACCCGGAGCGGAACCCGAGAATGTTATGTTCGCGATTTTCTCTGTATTGCTCGGTATTTGCTAGGTATTGCTTTGCAAAAATGATAAATACCGCTCTGTGAAGATCAATACCATGCAAATACAGAGTTTTTTTACAACTCGGTAAAACTCAGTATTTTCTTAGGATTTGCTCGGTATTGCTAGGGATTTGCTCGATATTGCTAGAAAAAACTCGGTACAACTCGGTATTTACTCGGTATTGCTAGATATTTGCTCGGTATTGCTCGATATTGGTTATTGCCGAGCAAAATCGATCAATACCGAGCAATCTTGGGTCTGTTCCGGGTCGAGTTGTCGGGGCGCGCGGTAAATAATGAAAACGCGTGGCGCGATTCTATTGGCGGCTGAACGTAGAGTTGCGTACGTTCACCGGACCAAATAAAAGTTCCATGGTTACACATATTTTATATAGGCTTGGGAGCTCTTTTTTGCGGTACTGATCCAGATACCTTTCTGCCAGTTTTGTCTTATCAGTTCTGTCTCCACGGCCTTGTGTTGGCATTGACTGTTTGAGTGGCTTTGTTCTTTCTAAAGAATTAATGTTTTTTTCTGTATTTCTACAGCTAAGGCTAATAGATTATAATAGATTTTATTTTTGTTATGCAGCCTTTTTATGCTGATAGGTTTTTGTTGACTACTACTGGCAGGTTGTGGTAGTAGTCAATTTTTGTTTCATGTATTCTTTTTGATGGAATGAAATAGGCTTAGGCCCCAAATTTTCCCAAAAAAAAAATAATAATAATAAAATCAGCAATATTGGGACACACATGCGATGTCTTCCGCCATCTCCCGAACCCTAAACAACCCAAAAAAAAAAAAAAAAATAACAGCAATATTGTCGGAATCCAATGGGCAATGGCTATAACATGATTATCTATTTTCTTTCCAAAGCTCAACGGCAACAATTCCCAAAAATATTAGAACCCAAGAAATATTTTTTTGGCAAAATTTAACCATTAAGATATATCTCATGATATTATAAATCATTAGTTTGAAGTTGAAATATATATTCATTTTTTTCGCAACTCAGTTTGATTTATTGGTTGGGAACTTAGACTATTAACTAAGTGTAGAAAATGACGAACATAAGAGGTAAAAGAAAAGCTATGAATTGATATTTTCTTTTCTCCCTTACAAGATGACAGAGGTCTAATATATATAGACCATAGACATTACAGCAGAGTACAACAAACCAATCCTATGCCTACACATCAGCTAACCGTACCGAGACTTGAGCAAACATTTATTTATTTATTTATCTGTTTGCTCTAATATCCCCCGGCAAACTGATGGATCTTCTGTTACAGTCAGTTTGTTGCGAAGGAGCTGAAAGCGAGGTGTAGATAACGATTTTGTAAGTATATCTGCAGTTTGATCTATGGTACTGATGGGTAGAATGCAAATGTTGCTTTGTTGAATATGATCCCTTATGAACTTCTGATCAATCTCTATGTGCTTTGTACGAGCATGGAAAACCGGATTGTTTGCGAGTGCAATGGCGGAGGTATTATCGCAGTAGATTTTTGTAGGTGAATCTTGAGAGATGTCAAAATCCTCGAGTAGTCTCCTTAGCCAGACTATGTCAGATGTAAGGGCTGCGAGTGCACGGTACTCTGACTCAGTTGAGGATCGAGCTACTGTATGTTGCTTTTTGACTGTCCAAGATATGATCGTATCGCCTAAGAAAGAGCAGTATCCTGAGGTTGATTTTCTGGAGATAGGATCGCCCGCCCAATCCGCATCTGAAAAGGATGTAAGATTGAGATTAGTTCGGGTTATGGGTATGCCAAATTGTAGCGTACCTTTGATATAGCGGAGAAGTCGTTTTAGCATAAAAAATTGCTGTGGTTGAGGATCATGAAGATGCTGAGATAGTTGGTTCACGCTGAAAGCGATGTCAGGTCGCGTGATTGTCAAATATTGTAATGCCCCAGTTAATCGACGGTAGAGAGTAAGATCCTGAATTTCCGCGTCAACCTTGAAATCAGTCCAAATTCCTGTTGATTACCTTGAGCAACTAACCTTGCCTTGTACCTTGCTATCGATCCGTCAGTATTGGTTTTCGTTCTATACGTCCATTTACATCCTAAAATGGGAGCATGCTGGGGAGGCGGAACAAGGGACCAAGTGCCTTGTTTTTGTAAGGCAAGAAATTCCGTGGCCATGGCCTGGCGCCATTCCTGAATCTTGACAGCTTCTGTAAACGTAGTTGGATCGGACTGCGGCTGCGCGTTCGTCGTCAAATCCTGATCCAAATACAGCTCTCTTCAATGTTCGTGGTCGCGGCCGTCGCAACCGTGGCAGAGCACCACCCAACAACAACACAAATAACAACTCTACCTCCCGCAGCTCGAATGCTTCCACAACCATCTGTCAGATTTGTCTAAAGAAAGGTCACTCGGCACAATCGTGCTGGCACCGGCAGAATCTTCAATACACTCCATCTCAGCGTCAAGCTCAGACGGCTCTTCTTGCCAACAATGAGAACACAAATCTTGAATCAAATTGGTTCTTGGACTCGGGTGCATCTACTCATCTAACCAACTCTCTTGATAATCTGTCAATCTCGCGACCCTACCAAGGATCAGATACTGTCACTATCGGTGATGGAAGCGCTGTGCACATTGCAAATACAGGGGCGGGAATACTCCCGACCCCGTCCCGTAAGCTGTTTTTATCACAAATCTTACATTCTCCTTCCATTCACTATAATTTACTATCTATTTCTAAATTAACGAAGGACAACAACCTTGCTATCACTTTTGACCCATCTGGTTTTTCTTTAAAGGATCTGAAGACTCGCACAGTAATTTTTCAAGGACCCTGTAGCAAGGGTCTTTACCTCATGCCAGCACATCCCAAGATTCAAACTCATCAAGCTCTCGCAGCAGAGGTTCTTCAGAGTGATCGCTGGCATCAACGCCTCGGACACCCCAATAAAAGAGTTTTTGAACGTATTTCTTACTGTAATCCTACTCTCAAGTTAGGCAAATACTTTGATAATTGTGTTCCCTGTAAAACTGCTAAATGCCACAAAATTGCTTTTGAATCATCTACTAACCGACGGACCTACCCCCTGGATCTCATCCACTCGGATGTCTAGGGACCGGCTCCGACGGTTTCTAGCCAAGGATTCAGATACTATGTTCTTTTTACTGATGATTTTACGCGATTTACTTGGTTATTTCCTTTACAACAAAAATCTGATGTTCTGTCTGTATTTACGGATTTTAAAATGCAAGTTGAAAATTATACTTCGTTTAAAATTAAAGCTCTCAGGACGGATGGTGGAACCGAGTATATAAATCATAACTTTGCTACCTTTCTCAAAAAACACGGCATCCAACATCAGATTTCTTGTCCCCATACTCCGGAACAAAATGGCCTTGCCGAAAGGAAGCATCGGCACATCATCGAGACCACGCGTACTCTTCTACACAATGCATCTGTTCCTTACATTTATTGGCCGGATGCTGTGTTAACTGCGATCTATCTAATCAATCGCATGCCCTCGCCTAATACCGGTAACATTTCACCATTTCAACTGTTCTATAAAACACCCCCTCAATACGAACACCTAAGGATCTTTGGCTGCGAATGCTATCCTCTTTCCCCACCTCAATCTCGTCACAAACTTCAGCCCAAGTCCAAGCCTCACGTGTTTCTTGGTTACAATGACAAGTATAAAGGATACAAATGTCTTGATCCCTTGACCAATCGGATCACGTTCTCTAGACACATCACGTTTAATGAATCTAAATTTCCCTGGAGATGGTGTAGAGGAGATGACAGGATCGGTGTTGCCGGTGAGCGACGACCTGGTGTCGTCGACGCTGGAGGTGGCGGAAAGCACCATGGAGCAGAGCCGAACCCTGCTCTGATACCATGTAGAAAATGACGAACAGAAGAGGTAAAAGAAAAGCTATGAATTGATATTTTCTTTTCTCCCTTACAAGATGACAGAGGTCTAATATATATAGACCATAGACATTACAGCAGAGTACAACAAACCAATCCTATGCCTACATATCAGCTAACCGTACCGAGACTTGAGCAAACATTTATTTATTTATTTATCTGTTTGCTCTAATACTAAGAGATCTTGAGTTCGAGTATTGTGTATGCATTATATATAAGAGTCTGACTTAATCGGCTAAACGCCCAAAAAAAAAGTTGAAATTTTAATTTTCTATTAAAAATTTTGAAAAATTTGCCTGCTCTATCTTATTTCTTTTTTTTTTATTTGGCAAAATAGGACAAAATAACGCAATTGGTGGGGAAAATGTCTAAAATATCCTTATTTAAACAAAATTTAACTGCCTGCCCTCACGAATGCATAGGTTTGTCCATGACTGTGATTGACATGCAACTTCAAGAGCAAAATAATTATTTTTCTGAATACAGTACTAGCTGATTCTTTGTGTGGCATGTCTAAACCCAATTGATTCCTCCCATGTTCGTGATAAGAAAAAATTGACATGTCTAGCAGAATTATATCCAAGTGATTTTTCTGTCATTGATATTGTGGCTCTTAAAAGCCAATTATCAAATTATATAATTGACATGCGTACTGATGATGAGTTCTCTTCTCTAAATAGTATTGTTGATATTGCAAAGCAAATTATTAAGATAAAAAAGGATCGCATATATCCTCAGGTTATAGGCTTATTACTTTAGCATTAACTTTACTAATTGCTATTGTTATAGTGAAAAAAATATTTTCTGCAATGAGGATTATCAAACATTGATTACGTAGTAGAATGAGGTATGATTGACTCAATGATTGTCTGGTATCTTACATTGAAAAAAAATGTATTTGATTTAATTTCTATTGAAGTTGTAATTCAATATTAACAAAAGATGTAAAATAGATTAATAAGCTTCTAATAGTTTTCAATTTATCTATTATAACGAAATATAAGATTTTGTTATATATATTAAATTTTGTTCATTTATATGAAAATTTTGCCCCCCTCTAAAACGAAAGACAGATTCTTCCCTAACCAAGAGAATATAATACATAAATGAATACATGTGAACTATGGACAGTAGCTGATCAAACTAATTAGATCTTGATGAACGAGGACATCGTAATAACTTGGGTTGGATGGAATCATCAACCCATTTGAGGAGGTTATCGACATATATGGTAGATGGAGTTGCCAACCTAGAGGAGGGAGTTGCTGATTTACTATGCTAAGTTGCTTACTCGCAGTAAAGAGTCGCCATCTTACTGAAAATCTCATCAACTCATTGCAGGATGTCGTCGCCTTGCTAAATCATGCCATGGCTCTGCTTGGAGGAATTTTACCGACTATCTTTAAGTCCCGAATAATTGTTCAAATACACTAGTCGATTTCCATTTGAACCAGGTTCTCAGAATATTTGGGTGTACAAAAACGTATATATGCCCATTAGTGCATCATATTATTACAACTTTAATAATGTAATTAAGTATTGAAAAAAAAAATTTAAAAGCAGGTAAAGTCGCCCATCAAACAAGAGACTTAGTCAGACGAGTCACTTATTTTAAAAAATTTACTATTGTTAGTTACCTGTTAAACGAGCGAATTACTATAGTAAATTCAGAAAAATAATTTAAAAATAAAATAAGTAGAAAATATATTAAATAAATTTATTAAAAAAATAAAAACAGAGACAAAAACAAAAAAAATAAAATTAAATAGTTTAATTATATATATATATATATAGGTCAAAATTTGATAAAAAAAATAGCATTTTTGTTTATTTAGATATTATTAAAATTTTAATCTGATAATTTTTTTAATGGATAAAGATTATATCGAAAATTAAAGTTTTTTTTTTTTGGTATAAATTTATTTTTAATATTTAATTAGATTATTAAAATTTTAATAATACCTAATTTAAAATTTTGTCCATCTGTATATAAGAATCATCAATCTTTGTGGATATGTACCTTCTCTATTACAATAATCGCAGCTTTCTAGAAATGCCTTCAACACCTACCTACATGTAAAAGCATTCAAACGTTCTTTCAAGATTCATTTATTATATATAAAAAAAGATTAATTTTATCATATAAAAATTAATATATAGTTTTTTTTAGCTATTGAGAATTGTATCTTTTTATTTAAGTTTCTATTAATAAGAAAAAAAATATGAATATAAATATGCAAAAATTACATAAAAATCCTAATCAAAATTTTGCTAGTTCAAAATATGTTGAGCAAACCTTTAATCAAGATGGACCTTAAAATTATTGGGTTATTTTAAAATGAGTGCAATAAATGAATAATTAATATTATATACATTTTAAAATAAATATAAGAGTTTTAAAATAAGTCAGAAGTATTTTTTTTTTTGTCATCATATATTAATAGAATTTTTTTCTATAAATTATGAAATAAAAATAAATGATATGCAAATAATTTCTTTGAAGAATTTTAATGGGACATTTTTATATGATATTAAATGCTTATAATTATTTTAAATTAAAAAATATAAATGCCACCATGAAATAGATGGGAGAATGTGTTTCTTAAGATAATTAAAATGAAATATCGATGATACATTATTTAAAATTGACTTCACAAGCATTAATCTTGATTAATATTTGAATTAAAAATTTCCAGAATCAAATGTTAGACTAAATGAATTTTAATTTTAATAAATTTGTTATCAAACTAAATATCTTAGTGAGATTGTATACACACATATGTCAATGTAAGTACTTCACAAGTATCTAATAGGTTCTTATTGAGATACCTGCTTTGAACGATCTCACCTCCAAGGAAAAGCACTCACCACAAGGAAATGAAGTTGGCCAATAAGCTGATAAGAATCATTATACAAATTCATGGTCGATCTCCCAATTAATGAAGTAATTAATGACTTGAAGAATTGCCCAACTGGACTAACTGAGGAGTAGTCACCTCTAGCAAGTCTCCAAAGAGGTCTTGCCCAAACACATATGAGTTTCAAACACCACTCATCTCATAGAAATTGTTCATCCACAGTCATCACTCATGGTTAAGGCTAGTCAACATCCTTTATCCAACTACAAGAAGCACAAACATCTCAAATGTTATAACTATAATCTCTCAAACATGAATAATCCTCAACCTACGACCTCTACCAAACAAGAGGGTTCGCCTTTTTTATTTCAAAGGTATGATCAATCTTGTTTAAACGAACTCGCCACTTTGTTCAAAGGATTTGCCTTTACATACACATCATATGTCTGAGGCCTCGAGGAATAGCCCATGAATATTTGTATAAAGGACTCGCCACAAGATTAGGGTCTCAATTACATGCAAAGATCCACATGGAGGTCAACCACCTGGGTCATGTGTTTATTATAGCCTTATAGCCTATAATAAGTATTATCACACATTATATTTTGTTTATTTTTTTCTCATATAAAAGTTATTTTCTATAGCCCTTTAATCACTATAAATAAATGATTAAGAAGTATTTTAAGGCTTTATATTGCTAATTTAACTTTTAGATTCTTTGGGGATATATTAAGAAAATAGATAAGAATCCCATCACCTATAAGAAAGGATTTAATAAAACTCATATTGATTATTTTCTTATAAAAAAATAGATCCTTTAGAATGTAAAGATTATAAAGTTATTCCGAGTGAAAGTTTATGTATAAATCATCGCTTATTAATTTTGGACTCTAAGATGAAACAAGTGAATATGAAAAATAAAGAAACGAGTCCCACCGTGGTCGTTAGAAACTTATGGACCTGATCGTAACAACGGGTTTCTGGAGAGCTCACCGCCGGTGAGAGTTTAGCGGCAAGTTTGGGTGGAGGAAGGTGGGGATAAGTCTAAGGAACTCACATAAGCAATGTATCAGGCTTGGGGGCTCTTAGAAGAGAGAAAATGCCAAAAGTCCTCCTCATTGACCCTACAAAGCCTATTTATAGACTTAGGATTAAGATCAATGACCTAGATCTATTATGAGATCAATGAGAAGGGAATTAGGAGTTATTAGGCCATGGATTTGAATTAGAACCCATTATGAATCAATTCAAAGCACTTAGGAGCTTTGATTTGACCTAAATAGGTCAAATTTGATCATATAAGACTTGGGTTGACCAAGTCAAAGGTCAACCCAATCAATATGGCCAACTTGACCTAAGGGGGTCAGAGGTTTGAGTTAAAGAAGGGTTGAACTGATTTAAAATCAATTTGGGCTCATTCAGGCTTAATGGGTCAACCAGGTTGACCCATGGCATGGGCCTGGGCCCCACAGAATTGGTTTAACCCACTGAACCCAATGGAGGGGGTCTTGGCATGGGGTCTGGCTTGATCAATTTGACCAAATAAACCCCCTTGACCCAGGGGTTTAATTAGGGACCCTTAAGCTTAAATCACCCAAATAATGCCCTTATTCACATAAAACAAAATGATTAATTTTGGACATGTCAAAAATATGCCAAAGATTAATATCCCACAGTCTTAAGACCTAATGAGTTCATCTGAATGAATATTTACAAAAATACCCTTAGGAGTAATACTGAAATAATTTTAATTTCATAATTAGTCCAGGCTTGAGACCATAGGCTTTTATAGATATCCTCAAAGACCTTTCTAATGATCCTAAGAATACCTTATTTGGACAAGTGTGTGAGGAGATATTAATTTCTTAACTTTATAATGATTTCTAGATTTTTTTAATTCAATCAATTACACAGTCAGTGCATGCACTTTTACACATGGTGATATGTAATTGGTTTATCAGTGATTGGTAGCTAATGGTAAAACATGAGATTAACAGCAACCATCTAATTCAAGATCAGGCGCTTGAGATCGAATCTGCTCAGAGACCGCTGGATCAAATTGGAGCCATTGATCGAGATCAACAGCTCTGATTTTGTCTTTCATCTCCCATGTGCATTCTCGGCCATAAAGATATTTCGACGTGATCCGAGAGATCTCACCAATGAAATCAAATGAAATTTCATAGAGAGCATCACCATAACATTCTCTGTTGATCCAAAGGTCAAAAGTCGGTGGGTCGATGGTTTATTTCACACTTGACCATAACTACCTATCTAGGAGCTAGGGATTAGGTTTTTACCTCAGACAAAGATCTAAATCCCTATGCCTGAGTTCAGACTGCTTCATTCAATAGTGGGAAGACTTTCTCCTTTAGGAAGCACGACCCAATGAGAAATAAAAGTGGGAGTTTGAACGGGGGTAGAGAGGTTTCATCGGAGCTCGCTTGAAATCATTGTAGGAGGGCATATGATAGCATGGGGAGCTTAGCAAAAGTTACTAGAGCTATGTGAAGTCTTTTTAAAATGAAAGAACACAATGAGGGGGATACGGATTGAGGATGCCCTATTCAAGCTATCTCCTATGGCTTTGGATGGTCAGGATGATCGAGACAGGCTCTGAATGACATTCAGCTAAAGGGGACAACCAAGGATAGTCTGCATGAGCTGAAAGGAGGCGAGCTCAAGCTTTGGGAGGGCATGGTTCAGTTCATGTGATGGGGGGACCATGAAGGGTCAGTTTAACCTGCTCTGATTGCCACTGGCCACCACTTGGGTTGGGCTAAGTGAAATGATGTCTGAGAGCTTGCTGAACCCAATGGGCATAGTTAAGCCTAATCATGCAAGATGGCTCAGGTAAGACTGATTTGGGAACATCTGGGTTACCTTATGTCCTGATCTAGGTCAAGCCATGGGCTGGGATGACTATGGGAGGTGTATGGGACTTGGGAATGCTTAATGAAAGTGCCAATTAGGCTTGGTGAAGCCTAGGTTTAATGTTGCTCAGCCTAAAGTGATTTTGGTCACTTTGTATTAGCCTAACTCCTAGCCCAAGTGGACTTAAGGGGTGAGCAACCTAGGGTAGGTGCGAGGGGTCAAGGTAGACCCAATGCAAGCATTAGCTTGATCTCATTTGGCTTAGGTTGTGTTTTGGCTCAAGAAAAGTCTATTTGGACTACTTGGGTTGATCCATATGGCTAGCCCAAGTGAACCAAAGGGTCATATCTTATATGGAGGGTTCTTAGGGACCTAATGGACCACTCTAAGGGTTTAATTTGGTTAGGCAATGCTTGTGGCATTGGATTTGGTTTTGATTTAGGTGTATGGTTGATTTGGTCAACCATGGTTGACTTGGTCAACTAAGTTAGACCAAGGATTGGGGTTAGGTCCAACAATTCAAAATGATGTCTTGAAACCAATGTAGGTGGTCCTAAGCACTAATGAGATCTTTTTTGTATAAAATGCAAGTTTGAGCCCTAAATGGGTCATTTGGTCAACCAAGCATGATCAAGGCTGGGTTTTGAGTTCAATGCATCCCAAATGATATTTGGAATGCATTGAAAGAGGTTCCAAGAGTTGGTTTGAATGATCCATGTTGAGGTTTTTGAGAAGGTTTTATTTTTTTTTAGGAATTTTGGAGTTTAGTGGGCCAATGGTAAACTAGGGTCCACCAAAAGTTCAATTTTGTGCATAACATATCATAACAATGATTATGAACTTGTTCAAGGGTTTTGAGGAGGTTCCCAAGGCCAAATCCACGAGATGCGGGATTTAGTTGTATGGGCTGTAAATATTTGATTGTTTTACACCATTTAAAATTCAATTCAATTTTTTGGGTTAGAGAGCATGGATTGCTCTCAAATTTGGAGGGTTGACCTTAGGGACATGCCAAATTGATATGCAATTGATGAATTATGAATCCAAGATTATTTGATTTTGTTTTGAGGTGATTGAAAAAGCACCCAAAATGAGTTATGGGACAAGAGATTTTGACCTTGACTTTGGGTTTGGACTTTTGGATTTAGTTTTGATTTTGAATAGTCAATCATATATAAAAGTGAGGTCAACATTTGACCACTCAATGCTGAAACCTAGAGCCGCATGATTGCCGAACCATCTCGTGTGGGAACCTAGAATCACAAGGTGTCTTTTATGTTTTATTTTTTTATTTTGGGATATTAAACCAGCCGGAGATCAGTTGGAGGCAATTAACTGAGTTCACATTAATCTACATACACCTAACCAAACATAAAAAATAATTCTCTAGCATTCACTTTCAACCTCAAAATATTTATTTTATATTGTATTTTTTTTAACTAAGGTATATAATATCCATTTTATAGCCCCTAAATAAAATGGGAAGAAATGTATAACTCAAATTTTAATTTATTTTGGGGCAATCAGCCAATTTTTTACTGTGCAGGCTCATCACTGTTGCCGCCAGATGTCGCCGTCAACCATTCACCGCTGGTTTTTTTTTTTTGGGAAAATTTGGGCAACTGCCCCTATATTTCAAAAGAAATACTGATTACATGAAAAGAAGGAAACTGCAAAGAAAAAAGCTCCTGAACTAGTACAAACAATTAGGAGCAACAGTAAAAAAAGAACCCAATTACATGTATACCACCCAATATAAACCAAAAAAGATAATTGAAGAGCCAAAATTGGTAGATACAGCAGCCAAAAACAGCAAATAGCCACCACAGACGAAGATGATAACAGAGTTGAGCAGCTGGGAGGCACCAAAATCCAGACCGAGCAAAACCCTGCAGGGAAGAGAGAAAAAAACCAGCTCCCGATGCCAGGAGACTGGACTCAGAGAAGAGAAAGTGTCCCTGGTTGCCCAAAGACCCTCCAAGGAACACACATTGGGGAGCATCATCATCGTCCAGTCCCCCATAACCCCAGGCAAAACGAAGGGACAGGGGACCAAAAAGAACCTGCCATTTATAGATTATCCAGCAGAACATCAACGTTCTTCCAATTCAACAGCTTCTCAAATATCACCCTTTTGATAGACAGCAAAACAGTGGTAGAACATTGATTTATACCACTAAATCTCCTACAATTTCTTTCTTTCCAAATGAAATATATACTGCAGCAGACCGCCAACTTATAGAAGTTCAAATCAGTCACGTTAGCACAAAATTTAACTTTTATCCAGTCATATAATTGCAATATGGTCGGTCTGAGAAGAAAAATTTCCACCCCAGGAATTAAGCTTCTTAGAATGGAAAATGAGAAAGAACATTCAAAGAAGATATGAGCAGTAGATTCATCACAGGTATGGCATAGGCTACAGGTTTTAGGAACCAGAATATGCCTCATTCTTAGCGCATCAGCCGTCTTCAGGCCATCCCGTAAGGCCAACCAAACAAATACAGCATGTTTAAGAACATACTTTTTATGCCAAACCAATTTAGCCCAAGAGCAATCATTATAATCAGAGTAAAATTCCTTGATAAAAAGCTTAAAATGAAAGCAGTTCTTTTCCTTCCATAGCAAACTAGGCCCCTCACCCTCCTCAATATTAATTTGAGACAGGGTCTGATGATATAAGGAAGGAATTACCCCAGAATAATCCCAACCATGCATAGAGATAATATTTTTCAACATGATGTCAGGTAACCCGAAATTATCCACCATACCACAAAAATTCCCCAACGTAGAGTTAAAGCACCAGTGATCCCACTTAAGAGATATAGGGGAATTATTGTAAATTCTAAACTGAAAGAGGGATTTAACATTTCCAGCAGTGCAACAAATCGATTTCCACAATTTTGAAGCAGAAAAGTGATGGGGCTTCCAAGGAGAACTATATTTAGCTAACAGCCAACAAGCTAGGGGAGAAACAGAATTGTACATTTTTAAAATAACAGAACAGTTGAATGCAAACTGCATAGCTTTAATAGAATAAATCCCCAAACCTCCTTTTTCTTTGGGTAAACAAATTTTATCCCAAGAAACCATATGGAGCTTCTTATCAGTATTGGAGTTGCCAAAAAACAAGAATCTAGAACATACTTTCTTGAATACCTTGTGCACAGTTTTAGGTATTATCGACCCCCTAATCCAGTAGGCTATAGTATTTTGAATAGTGAACTTGAGGTATTGAAGTCTGCCCGCAAGAGAAAGGAGGTTAGCTTTCCAGCCATTAAGTTTTTTGTTAATACTATCCAACAGGGGCAAGAAATCAGCAACTTTGAGCCTATAGAAGGAGAGAGGAATCCCCAAGTAGGTAATCTTGGAAACAATATTATGAATGGAAAGCAATTGGCACACCTCCAGCTGATTACTCACATGCTTAGGGAACATAATATAGGATTTATCATGATTAATTACAAGTCCAGAGGAGTTAGCAAAATCATTAATGACAGAGACAAGTATTTGGCAGTTCTCATTTGTAGCCTCACCAAAAATTAAGACATCATCAGCATACAAGAGATGTGAGAGTTTGTAATTACCATTAGAGATACCTTTAAAGCCTCTACCATCCAGCAAGTTAGAGAAGGCGTCCATGACAATACAGAAAAGGTAAGGGCTAAGAGGACACCCCTGCCTCAAACCAGCCGAAGAAGGAAAGAAACCTTCAAGTGCCCCATTCAAGACAATTGAGAAATTGACATCAGAGACACAAGCCTTAACCCAATTAGTATAGGTAGACGGAAAACCTTTCTGATTAAGTCTAGCAAGAAGAAAATCCCTGGAGACGGAATCAAAAGCTTTCTTGATATCCAACTTAGCACAGAAAATTTTATCCCCACCTCTTTTACCAGCATGAAAAAGAATATCATTTGCAAGAAGAATGTTGTCCGTAGACACCCTAGAATTCACAAACCCAGCTTGGTTATCTTTAACAATCAAATACATGAACGGCTTGATTCTAGTAGCCATAGTTTTGGCAATGATTTTATAAAGCACGTTACACAATGCAATCGGTCTATAATCAGAAATATTAGAAGCATTTTTCTTCTTAGGAACAATGGCAAGAGCAGTAGCCTTAACACCTTTTGGGAGATAACCTTTAATGAAAAAAGATCTGATAGCCCTACAGACATAGGGACCAAGGAGGTGCCAACCAGATTTATAGAAATGAAAGTTAATACCATCAGGGCCAGGGGCAGACTTAGAAGAGCCAGAGAAAACAGCAGCTTTAATTTCACCATCCGTCACAAAAGAAATAAGAGAATGAGCTTGGTCAGCAGCCAAAGCAGTCCCCACAGGGAAAATAGCCATATCTCTATTGCAAGGGGGAATGGGATTATAAAGATCTTGATAGTAATTAATGATGGTAGCAGTAACTTCCTCTTTAGAAGTTTGAGAATTATGGTTGAACAGATTAATAACCGATTTCTTACTCCCCATTCTAATCCTAATTTTAGCATAGAGGAATTTAAGATCATCTTCACCATATTTCAACCAGTTAACCTTGGCTCTTTGAATGATCCAGGAAGCTTGCAAAGACATAAATTCAGCTAACTTGGCATTGTTCTCTTTATAAGCTTGATTCAGAGAAGAGCTGGAAGGATCAGCATGGAGAGAATCCAACAGAGATTGTTGAGTAGCATGAAGGAAATCAATGTGTCTAGTAACACAAGAGGAAGAAGCCCACTTCTGAGCTTTAATTTTCTGTTTAAGACTTCTCAGAGAATTGCAAAAATTAGCCAAAGGGTTACCCGAAAGCGGCAGGAGAAGGAACTCAGCAAGGAGAGACCAGTATTCATCAATCTTGGTCCAATAGTTCTTGAAGAGAAACCTATGCCTTGACTGATTATGAGATCCAGACAGTAAAAGAATCGGGGAATGGTCAGAGCAAGAAGGACTCTGAAAAGAGCAGAAGGAGTCTGGATAGGAATTCAACCAGGAGTCATTAACCAAGACTCTATCAAGTTTGATATGAATTGGATTGTCCTGACGTTGATTGTGCCACGTGAATTTACACCCAATCGATTGCAGGTCCAAAAGACAATTATTAAAGATCATGGAATTGAAATCAAACAGAGCCGCCTGATTAATATCAGAACCACCCAGCTTCTCAGAAGTGTACCTACAACAATTGAAATCACCAATAATAGCCCACGACATATGAGAAGCAGGGGCAGCCAGACCAATGTCGTTCCACAAAGCTTTACGTTCCTGACTACTGTTGGAAGCATACACAGCAGTGAGTTGAAAAGGGGAAAATGAAGAGCCTGTCACAAGACCAGAAATCATTTGAGAAGAAATGAAATTGGGAGTGAAGTTAAGTTTGAGAGGGTCCCACTTGACCCATATTCTCCCAGACAACGCATGATCAAAATTGTGACAGCTTGATTCATTCTGAAAGAGAGAATGAGAAGACTCAAAAAACTGATCAGTTAAAGATTTCAACTGAATCCTGTTTTCCAACACACAAACCAAATCAAGATTAAACGAATCCACAAGTCGCTTAAAGCATAAAACTTTATCAGGGCGATTAAAACCCCTGATATTCCACGCCGCAAGGTGTGGAGAAGTCATTTGGTCTTAGATTGTTTTTGGGTTTTTTTGACCTGCTTACCCTTAGCAGTTTTTTTAGAAGCAGGACTGGACTGTTTGGATTGTGGCTTATTGCTCACATAATGCTGGAGATCCCCTCCGCCATCAGCCTTATCAGGGACAGAGATATCCTCATACTCTTCATTAACATAAGTTTGCGACTGAGAGTCTTCCTCTAAGTTTAAAGCATCAAATCTGTTAGGCGATACAGTAACTTTAGGAGCAGGGTTATTGATGAGAGGGAGTGAGCTAGTGGAGGAAGAGGTTGCATTATTGGGAGAGTTAAGATTAGGGATCCCAACCCCAACTCCCACCAAAACAGACTGAGACGCAACAGCATTAGGAACCAGGGTAAGATCAGTGGAAGAGGTTACTACTTTGAAAGGAGGCGGAGAGTGAGGCTGGTAATGTAAATCTTTACCAAGCACACTAGAAACCCCCTGATCAGTAAAAGAGCCACCATTAGAAACTTTCGGAGGAGGAGAAGAAGTTTCCTGCTCAGCAGGAAGATTAACAGGCTGTTGATTTTTGGACTGCTTGCGATTATGGGGCCTCCTACTAAAGCTTCTGCCGCGTTTCTCCACATTTTCCTCATTTAAAACCACTTCAGGCTTAGACGGACAAGAGGAAGAGAAGTGCATTAGAGACTTACAGTGAGAGCAGGGAAAAGGTCTCCATTCGTATTGTACCTTCAAGCACACAACATCCCCATCAAGAGAAACTTTAATCTCCTCCGGGTAGGTCGCCGAGCAATCCACAAGAACGCAGACACGGGCAAAAGTGAGGCGAGATTTCTGTTCTGTTAGGCTGTCGGCAGCAATAGGCACCCCAATCTTACTTGCAATCCTAGAAATCCCTTCGGAATTCCAGCATGCAAGCGGTAAATCATGGATTTTGACCCAGATGGGAACAGTCTTGAAATCTTCTTTCAAAGGTTTGAACTTGGGATGCCATTTCTGCAAAACGAATGGCTTACCCAACAGGAACCAAACACCTCTGGACCACGCCATTTCCAGATCTTCATTGCAAGAAAAGCGTAGAAGAAAAAAACCGTCACTTAAGGAGAGGAGCTGCACCGAGCCTATCAACTTCCAGGTCTTCTTAATGGCCCCAAGTAAAGCTTCGTAGTAAGGTCTCCTTCCTATCGAGTAGCCAACCAGACATAGCTTCCAGTCTTCACCCCCCTGAAGAAGCTTTTCCCCAGAAAAAGGAATGACTTCAGGCTCCTCAGGAAAGTGAGAAAAATTAAAAGCTTTGGGAGAGTCTTTTGCAGGAGCAAAAACATTAGACCAATCTCTCGGGACGATGGGAGCCTTCCCTCCAGCTGAAGAACCAAGCGGAGGAAAATCAGAGGTTGGAAAAGCAGATGCCATCGGAAAAAGGATGAAAAAGTCCTCCGGCCTCGCCGGAGGAAGAGCGAAGAAGAGAGATCAGAAGGGCGCAAGAGGAGAAGCTGAAACCCTAGCCGCCCGACCCTAACTCAAAACCACACCCTCTTTTAATTTTTCAAATTATAAAATATTAACTTTTGATCATCAGCCAATTTTTTACTGTGCAGGCTCATCACTGTTGCCGCCAGATGTCGCCGTCAACCATTCACCGCTGGTCCGCTGCCAGCTATATCACCATCACATTCACATCATGCCAATGCCGCTGGGTAAATTGAATTCATCTTACAATGTTTCTTTTAATATGCATTAATTGTCTAGCAAATCAAGCTGCAACTAAGTTTTTCAAGTTTTTTTTTCAATGCCGTTACATTTTCCGGGAAATAAAATGCTCGCCGGTTGCCTCTCTATTTCTCAACAAAATTTTAATTCTCAATTTTCCTCTCTAGCTACCCATCCGCCGGAGCCAGCCATGGAAGAACTCCTTCGCTTCTCCATCTCAATCCTGCTCATCCCCCTCGCCTTTCTCCTTCTCAACTTCTTCATCATTCAAGCCCGCAAGACTCGCCAGGTCACTGTGTCACCACCATCGCTGCCAATCATCGGCCACCTCCACCTCCTCCGCCCTCCCCTCCACCAATCCCTCCACCAACTCACGTCCCGCTACGGTCCCGTCATCCACCTCCGCCTCGGCTCCACTCCCGTCATCCTCGTCGCCTCCGCCGACGCCACAAAAGAACTCATCAAAACCTACGACCAAGACCTCTCCGACCGTCCCCTCACCGCCGCCGCCCGCCACTTCGCCTACGACTCTTCCGGCTTTGCTTTCGCTCCTTACGGCCCTTACTGGCGCTTCATGAAAAAGCTATGCATGTCGGAGCTCCTCTCCTCTCGCACCGTCGACTGTCTCGCACACATCCGCCGCCGTGAGCTCCGTGCCCTGCTTCGAACTCTTGCGGCGAAGTCCGCCGCGGCTGAATCTGTTGATCTGAGTAAAGAGCTCATAAGGATGACGACGAGCATAATCGCCGGAATGACGGCCGGAACGGCATCCGCAGGAGATAGCGAGGCGGCGAGGAAAGCCGTGAAAGGAGTAGCGGAGCTCATCGGGTCGCTCTACTTGGCGGATTTCATTGGGTTTTTTCGCTATTTCGACTTGCAGGGCTTCAAAAAGAGGATTGAGCAGGTGCGAGATGATTTCGATGAGTTGATGGAGAGAATCATTTCGGAAAAAGAGGCAATGAGGAAAAGCTGCTTGGGTGGAGACGGCGACAAGGACTTGCTTGATATACTGCTCGATGCTGCAGAGAACGAAGCGATGGAGATCCGGTTAACAAGGAAGAACATCAAGAGCTTCATTCTAGTATAAATTCTTGCTTCAGATAGTTAAATTATAAGACAATTCATTTTATTTTATAATACTTATTAATTTTATAGAAATAATTAGTTATAAATGGGTTGATTTCTATCAACTATAACAAAGATGCAAACTTTCTCGATCCATTTTTATAAAGACACACCAACTTGTTATGAATTGCTGGAGCAGTTTCAATTATTTGGGCCACCTTTTTCTTCCGCTAGGCGCTACCAGAGCCTTAATTATTGCATTTATATTTGACTGACTATCTTTCTTTCCTTCCTGTATACTCGTTTTAATTTACTTAGGATATTTTCACCGCTGGGTCAGACTCTTCTGCGGCTACGACAGAGTGGGCTTTGGCTGAGCTCATAAACCACCCTGAAATGCTATCAAAGGCAAGAGAGGAGATTGACAACGCCGTGGGGAGGAACCGCCTCATCGAAGAGTCTGACATTCAAAACCTCAAATACCTCCAAGCAGTTATAAAGGAGACACTGAGGCTCCACCCTGCAGCTCCCATGGCTATGAGGAAAGCAACCAAGGACATCAAACAAGGCGAATACGAGATCTTCAATGGAAATACAGTAATCATAAACGTTTATTCGGTGAATAGGGACCCCAAGTACTGGGAGAAGCCATCGGAGTTTCGACCGAATCGATTCATGGAAGATGGAGATCAGGAGCTTAGCTACAAAGGAATGCATTTCCAGTACTTGCCGTTTGGAAGTGGGAGGAGAATGTGCCCAGGTGCAACTCTGTCTGTTCAGGTTATAACGATGACATTGGCTGCGTTGATTCAATGCTTTGAATGGGGAGAAGATGGTGGAAGAGTTAAGAAGTTGGATATGAGCGAGGGGCCGGGGATGGTCATCCTCAGGACGAAGCCATTGATTTGTGTTCCGAAGACTCGCCTTCATCCCCTTCCACCGGAGGTTCTTAACCTCTAAACATTTGGCTATGCTCTTCGTATATAGATCCAGTATTCCTTGTTTGAAGATATCTGCATGCATGGTAGTGAAGCATATAAACTTGTTTGTGGTGGTCAGTTTTTGTATGATGGAAGAAAATCCTATCGGTGTTGTCGCTGAGAGGGGGTGTTGGTTGTGTTGGTGTGTCTTTGGCTGTTAATAGTATGATTTTGCCATCGCTGTTATCAGTTTTAAGCCAAAGTTGAATGAATTGTGAGGTATGCTAAATCTTGTATTGTCATCATATGTTTTAATTAATTATTATAATTATTAGTACGATTTTTTATTGCATATGTTTCTTTATTTAATATTTTACCTTTATTTTCTTAAGGAGGTTGGAGTTAGGGCTGCAAGCGAACTGAGGGTTTGACGAGCTGCTCGTGGCTCGGTTCGATAAGAGCTCGTTCTTGATCGTTTAATTAGTTAGTAGAACAAGTTTGAACATTTTCGTAAATACTTTATGCGTTATTAAACAAGTTTGAACAACTGTGTCTGACTCGATTATGTTTGTGAACAAGATTGTTTAAAGCTCGTAAACATGTTCGATGTGAAGCTCAATAAGAAGCTTATGAACACAATTGATATAAAACTCATGAGCAAACTCGATTAATGTTTGATATCGAGATCGATTAATTATCATTAATTAATTAATTATATATATATAATAATAATAATAATAATAATAATAATAATAATAAATTATATATTAATTGATATTATGTTCTTACATGTCATTTAATTATTAATAATAAATTAATTACTAATTAATAACATTCTTAATTTTGTTATTTGAGCAATCAGACGAACAGGTGTACAATGGTATATTGAGATAGTTAAGACTTACATCGCTCCAACATGCACAAACAAAGATAATATATTGCTTCTCATTCTCAGTTGCCCTAACCCTATTTGCTCTTACGTTGCTCCGAAAGGACCGAAGCCCACTTTCTTCTTGTGTTCGAAACCCTCCTCTTCCCCTACGTCGTTCGTCCCTTACTCGTTCATGCCCGATCTAAACGGACATACAAATTCGTCTTCGTCGTTTTCTCTCCTACCTCCCTTCAATCCTCCAAAACATATGACAGCCATCTTGCAGGTTTATTCAATCTCTTTTTTTTTTTTTTTGGCATTTGTTTCCCTTTTTTGTGGTTCCTCTCTTCTAATGTAAATCACTGATCATAGTATTTCTGACTTCTGATCTCTTTTCCCATGCTCATAACCCTCAAACACATCTCGCAGTATTTTTTTTGGTTTTCTTTCAATTTTTTTTTTCGCTGGTTCCTATGGTGTCGTTGAATTGCATTGAAATCAGAAACTAGATACCATGGTGGTGGATTGGCAATTCGCATCTTTCGATCAAAGCTTTCATTTTCCTATCAGTTTGTCCTTTAGAGTTTTGAGTTTGGAAAAAGGAAAGGTGCATTTCACAGTTAAAGCTTTGAGAGAAAAGCTATATTTTAAAATAATAATATTATATTTTGAATATGTTATGATGATCCGTTAATATATTATCAAAAGCTTTTAGGATAACTATTTCCAACATCATCTCGTTGTTTGCATAAGTTTCTAGGAAGATAATGTATTATGATTTTTGTAATGGTATTTGGTAATGTTTAGATGCACCTCCTTATAATGTTATTTTGTAATGATATATGATTACTCACTAACAGTAATTTTTTTGAAAGATATATATGTTACAAAATTCGTCAGAATAAATTAATTCCATAGAGGCAATGCCCAATCTTCCACAATTATCAATGCATAATAATGAGTTTAGTGTTTGGTCATCTTCAATACCAATTATTGCATCTATAGACGATCAAACTTAAATTGGGAACATTTGAAAGTGGTGGCTTTATGATGAAGCTCACGAGTAATTTTATTCTGACATTTTTGGACTTTTGGAGCTGTCATGCTATCATTTGTTATTGCTATTGATAGAGAAGATACTCTTATACTCCTATTCTTTTATTTCTATGCATTTTAAGTCGTATTGGCCGTAGCATTACACCCTTAATTATCCTACTCTAAAATCTTTAAGAAAATTATTCTATTCAAAATGTTGTTAGATTCCTATTACAATTCTTTCTTATTGTTTGTACCTGGAATTTTGATTCAATTCCTCTTTATTCTCTTAGTAGTAAAAATCACAAGATTTCTCTTCAACTGAGGTTTAGGGATTTTCTGTTGAACTATTAAATGATTGATAATAAATTATTGGGATCTTTAAGAAATGAAATTTGATTCTTATTTTAATCACAGGAACTTCATGTAAAGTTGAGCCTATATGCATATGAAGGTAACATTCTGCTGCTATGTTGTGCATTTTTTCATTCTACCTTCATAAATAATAATTTCTAGTTTCTATGCTATACAATAATTAGAATTCCTCAATTTCTTCTACCTTTTGTAACTTTTCACGTTATGTGAGAATATAACATAAAAGTCACCTTTTCAACGAATGGTGCTTCTTTGTTGTGCTTATTCTCTAGTGTTAAAATGATGAAATTGGGAGCATTTGAAAGTGGTGGCTTTATGAATTATGATGAAGCTAGCGGCTAGTTTTATTTTGGCATTTTTGAACGTTGACTTGATATTCCTCAAGATGAATTTATGTTATTTACTTACAGCTAACATTTTGGTCTTTGGCATGTTATGCTATGTTAACTTCATTTGGTATGGTGGGAATTTCTATGGTTTACCAACATTTTGATGCTTTAGTTAGTTTGGTGGGATTCTTATTATGCCTCAGACATTCTTATTATGCCTTAGACATAATGTCCTTCCCTCACTACAAGAAAACCCGTCATTACCGGTGGACGTAATCCACGGTAATGTAGAAAAGACGCCAGTAATATGTCGTTTCTAGAATGAAATGAAATGCCAGACGGGCGCAGGTTCGAAAATAGGGCTTTCGCCGGCGGGCGTTCCGGCGTATTAACCGCCGGAATAATTACCGGCATCTATGTCAACGAAAACATTTCGTTGTGTTTAAAATGTTCGGCGTCTAATCCGTCAGTAAATACGACGGTTATTACCGACGCCAAATACAACGCTATAGATGATACGCTTATGTATTCCGACGTCTAGACCAGCGTCATGGGCATCATAAACTTATCGACGCTGACTCCGCCGGAAAAAACGTCGTAATAATTCCGTTGCATAAGACGCCGGTTTAAACGTCATAGTTACCGACGGATATAATTTTGCCGGAAGATCCGACGGTAATACTGTGTTTTCCGGTAGTACCTTAAATTTCCAAAACAACTCCCCTTGGATGTTCAATTTAGGAAACCAAGGGGGTAATGACCTTTTCTCTAAACCTGACAAATTGAATTTCAATTCTAAGTCCAAGCATTAGCTTCAATTTATTTGTTTTACATATATGCAGCTTCTTTATCATATTTTGCAAATTCAGTTCATGTTATTCATCTATTGCTACATTGGTTGAGATATTGGACTTTGGAGCAGTCATGATATTCATCTGTTGCTGCTCTTGTTGTTGTTGACAAAGAAGATACTCCTATACTCATATTCTCCTATTTCTATGCATTGTCATTTTTAATACTTATTGTTTTCCTTCTGGTTGAGTTGCAGCATAAGATTGGAAATACGGTGCAAAGCAGCTACCATATGTGGTTTATAAAAATGAAATTTTGTGTTTCTCTCTTCATACTTAATTATATTTTACTTGATGCAATTAGTCAGCTCTGACTGATGGTGACCTGATTATAAATGAGTGTGATTGTGAACAAAAAATAGATAATAATATGAATTAAAAATAGAGAACATAAATATTAAAAATAAAAATGGAAGAAATTCTTCTGCTATAGATTTCGGGGCATAACAATTTAACTAATACTAATCCACCTAGACCAATACTATTCTAGGTAACCAAGTCTCACCTACTCAAAATATGCTTGTCAGAGCAGTCTACAAACACCAAAAAGTACGTCAAAATTCTCACTTTCCTGTGATCTCACAATGCGATGCATCATATTTTATATTCATATCCATCACCTTCTCCATGATCTCTAGTGCTTAGTGGACATACAACGCATGGGAAGTGCATTAATTAGAAATAAATGTCTTAAGGTTTTTATTAGGGTTCCAATCTTAGCATTCATCCTTAGAGGATTTAACTCAGCTAATCTATAAGGGGTGGTTCCCTATTTTTTCTTATATTCTTCTCCTTCTACAAAATCTTTTCCTTCCAATAGAATCACCAATTATCTCCCTACCCTAACTACTATCATGATCAAAGAGTTAGTGTGCCGTTATAGTAATGTAGATAAAGACTATTGAACTACTCTATGTTATGTTGTTCATTCTCTCTATCTCTCTCTATATCCCATGCACTATATCTCTTTCCTTCAACCCAAATAAGTTAACTCAAAGACTCCCTATTACATTATTATCACGTTACTAAAATCATGCATGAAAAATGACCAAAGCACAAACCTTATATGCACTCGAATTAATTACAATTATGCATTAATTTCCTCCAACACTAGTTAAGTTTCTATTTTAATACTTATGTGTTCATTAGTTAAAAGTGATGCAAACTCTTCTCGAGAGTTTGAGATAAAGAACACATGTATTGAGGTTTGATACTAATGTAAAGTAGGAAAACATTATGCCCAAATTACTCCATAAGGAAACAAAGGAATGAATTATATACAAAGGAGGAAGCATAGTTCAATAGGACCAACATCAACTATAGGGACAATCGTAATATTTATTCCTTACCCTATATAGAACATAAAGAACATGGTGTACTTCTTATAGGTACATATTCATGATAAAAATAAATAAATAAGTACCAGTGAGAGAGAATTTAAATGAAGAATGAGTTTTTCTAAGAGAGAATTATAACATGGAGATAAATCGATAGAGACAAAAATTAATAATGAAGATAAGTTGAGCAGTTTGTGTTGAATTTCTTTATAAAGGTTTTATAAAAGTAGTTTTCCAACCAACTAATTATTCAAGCAACCCATTTAAGTTAGGTGATGATGAGTATTTATAAGGGTCAAATAACCTTGAAGTCATGACCAATCATTATGATAATTTAAAGGTATCAAGATAATGCTTTTTGACAACTTCAATAATGTTTAATGAGGTTGCACATGCATATGTTTTGATCATCAAGGCAAAATATGTAATACCCACTAAAGCTTGTGCAATTACACATGTTCTGACCCAGACTAGTAAAGGCAGTGTAATAGAATTTATGCATTAATACTTCATTTAGTTACTATCAAGTACTATAGCTAGCCCATCATTACATCATATAGTCAAGTAATGAAAATATGAAACTCTAATTATACCTAGCCTAGGATGCACAATGTCATATTATCTAGTACTATATGCTAAGTTATGTAGGCGGCTATCTAATTAAGTATTTGATATTCAAGTTATATGCTAGAATGTGGATATTCATAATTTTTTAGTTTAATCAATAATGGTTTAAGGGTCCCCAATTCATTTTATGATTTTATGAGTTTTAAAACTAAATGTCATAAAGAACAGAAAAGGTGAACATAATTCATTTTATATATAAAAAAAAAAATCACCCTATAACCTAAGTTTAAAAGAAATGTGACATTATATAAAAACCTGAAGGGTAGATATAGTCCATTATAAAATTCTTGTTCTTAATTGTTGAAAAATTAAAACAATAATAGAGGACTAAAATACTAATTAATATAATTAGCCCTATGATAAATTATGCTGCCATGAATTCTTAAAGCTTATCCTAAGGTGAAGTGGCCCAACAAAATGATCTAAAGGTCAATTAAAATAGTGCCATTAATATGTTTTTATGGTTTTTAACATTTTTAAATAATAATGAGATTTTTTTTGAATTTTAATAATTAGAAAATAAATCATAAAATATTCTCTATGTATCTCACCTAATGCTTGAAGCTGGTCTTAATATACTTTAAATTCAATGATGTAATTTTTTTAGTGTTTTTAAATAATTTAACTTTAGTACTTCTCTCAAAAGTGTTTTTTTATTATTTAAAGAGGATGAAAATTAATTTAGTGAATTAAATCACACGTAAATTTTAATATAAATAACATGAAGTGTTGCCTACGCATTTTAAGGAACTTAAATATACATTCCTAATTTTATATTTTTTAAATAACATGAAGTATTACATTCCTAATTAAATATACATTCCTAATTTTATATTTTTTAATTATTTTTTAAATAAAAATAGGTTTGAAATACTTAGAAAGTTCTAGAACTATAAACATTTCTAAAGTCTTATCAAAGATTAATTATGTTAAAATAAACCATACCAAATAAGATCACAATTTTAGAAGTTGGAATGAAGCCATTATGAATTTCTTAAGATTCCGTAAATTTCAAATAAAACATTGATGTATTGAAAATAATAGTTAATTAATTTATTAGATAAGTTTGATTTCAATACAATTTTAAAAATTAATCTCGCATTTTTTTTTATCAAATTTTGATTTATTAAGAAATTTTAAGTATTTTGAATACCCTAAATTGGATTAATGAGATTGCCTACTTATCATTGTCGATTATCAAGCACTTTTAAATGAGCCAACCTCCTAGAGGTGGAGCTGAGGCCCATAGAGACTCATAGCTTCAAGCTTGACCGGATGTCTTACATCTCGTGTTAGTCTCAAGAAGGAAAAGTAAAGTCCCGATTTTTAAGAATGGTTGGTTCAATACACAATCTATTTAAATAATTTAATTTAATATATAATTATTTTATTAAATATTAAATTAATTTAAATATAACACAAATTATTTAATAATATATAAAATTTTAAATTATTATATACCAAGCATTAATTAATCATTTAGTAAAAATTTATATTAAATTATATACTTATATGTAAAATAAATTTAGATTAAATATAAAATTTAAAAAAAAATAAAAAATATTTAAATTTAAAATTATAAAATAATATTATGCCTGAATTCTCTTTATTTTTTAATCATATTTATATGGTTATTTTATTTAAACATTATTTAAATAATTTTAATATTTATTGTTCATTTAATTTTATTAGATTTTCATATTATTAAGAGTCTAAATTTTTAGAATTATGAAAATTTTTTAGGTTAAATAATGATATTATTATATTAGTTTTATCAAATTTTAATAATATTATAATTATTATTATTTATTCCATTTGGTTCGACTCCCGTTGAATCCGTCGAACTGGTCCGATTTTACAAGCTTCGGCATTAGTCTAATGATTTATAGATTTTCTTTTCCAAGGTTTGCTAACATATTGTCTGTGAAGACTAGGGTTTTTGGATGACTTGACGAAGCTCCGCTGCCCAACAGAGACAAGAGAGAGTGAAACGAAATGAGCCGGAGCCTTGGGATTCCGGTGAAGCTTTTGCACGAGGCGGCGGGACACGTCGTGACAGTGGAGCTTAAGAGCGGCGAGCTCTATAGAGGTAGCATGATCGAGTGCGAGGACAACTGGAACTGCCAACTCGAGAACATCACATACACCGCCAAGGTTCCTTTTATTTTCTTCCTATCCTCTCTTTCTTCACGCGATGCGCTTGGACAGGGGTGGGGTTAGGTTTCGTTTTGCCTTCTTTTGCTCTCTGGTAAATGTGTCCGCCTTTGTTTCTCGTATTAGTTTTGTTGTTTCTCTTTGTCCATGTTAAGTTTGCTCACTTTTCTTGATAAAGTATAC
This sequence comes from Dendrobium catenatum, assembly GCF_001605985.2. NCBI lineage: Eukaryota > Viridiplantae > Streptophyta > Magnoliopsida > Asparagales > Orchidaceae > Dendrobium > Dendrobium catenatum. Next base: position 310,292 of record NW_021586606.1, read on the forward strand.
TCTGCGATAGATATAGGATCAATGGTACTACGAAACCTCAATCGATTATTTTAAAAATTTTCTGCGGTACTTCTTTGGCACATTACGACAGTTGGAAAAGCAGAAAACCAACGCAAAGGTGAAAAATTTAATTAAAAAAATTGAATTCCATTAGCTGCTGCTCATTTTGAATTAAGGTAACATAAACATTTATGATCTTTGGTCCATCCTTCTCCATTTTTTGAATTGCCAATTCTGTCAATGTTAGGTTTTGGGCTGTAGTCTACTTTGTAGACACTTTGCTTTCAGTTTAGCGGGTTCATGAAGGAGTTGTTATGTTTTTTGTACTTTTTATTATTTTTCAACTCTTACTGCTGTCAAAATTACATCTGCTGCAAAGATATATTATGGATCACGGTGTCTGCATCCTTCAAAATCTGCTTGCCCCGTGTTGTCCCACCCCATACACACACAATGATGGTTTTCTCTGATCTGTCACATTGCTATAATCAATTGGATCCAGCTTTGAATTCCTCCCTGGAAATTTTAATGTTGAATTTGATTAGTAATTGAGAAGACAGTTTCAAAAGCCCGATCCTATAGGTGTAGCCAACTCTGAAAATTCATAGTTGTGTTAAAACCGACCATTTTGTTATTATTTTTACTCTATCAATGTTATGTTCCTTTTTGTTATGTATCTCAACATCTTAATCAACAACTTGCTGTCCTGTGTTGTTAATGTTTTGAAAGAGTACATTTTATGAATTACACACAGGATGGTAAAGTGTCACAACTTGAGCATGTTTTCATCAGAGGAAGTAAAGTCAGGTAAGTTTTGGTATTAGATAAAATTTATTTCCTTAAGTCACATATTCTTTTCTTAGTTTTTAAAACTGAACTTGCGAACTTTCTGCAGATTTATGGTCATACCTGATATGCTAAAGAATGCTCCAATGTTCAAACGTTTGGATGCAAGAATCAGGGTATGCAGTCAATTCTTGTTTCCTTTTCCATCAGCTTTTCTCTACTGTTTCATTGATTTTGATCAAGGGGATCTCATACTAACTATTTGGATTTTGTAAAGGGCAAAGGATCTTCTCTTGGTGTTGGGCGTGGCCGTGCAGTCGCAATGCGTGCAAGAGTAAGTTTATTTTCAGAAAATTGATTTTCTTTTTTCTTTTGAAATAATACTCTTTGTCTATCCAACATCTTGTGTGCAAGCATATGTAGGTATGGACATGCATTCATACGCTTGAACTTTTTATGTGCATGTTCTTGCATCATCATCATCACCATTATACTTTTCCCAACTTTTAAGAAACTAGCTCAAATTATCATAGACTTCCTGAAAGTTGAAAAAGGCAACCCTCATCATCATTAGCATCATTTCCACTACCACAACCATTACCTCAAAAATGTAGGCATGAAGTAAAGTTATGCATGGACCTTTCTCTTTCTCATACACCTAAATAGCATAATTTTATTAGCAACCAAAAAGAAAAGGTAAAAAAAAGGGATAATTTTGTTTCCATATATTATGCATGGGTTTCTATTTGTTTTTTCTTAAAGTTAAAAAATGGTGGTTGAAAACTTGGTGTTGGTGGGGGGTTTTCATACTGCACTATATGTTAATGAAACTTTTTGCATGTGTTTATTTTAACAACTTGTCTGATAATCTTATTTTAGAGACCAATGAAAGTGACATGTTTTGAGTTCTACATTGAATCAAGAGTGATTGGTTGTTTTACTTATCATTTGAATAACGGAGAATTAGATTAAACTGGCGGGTGAGATGATTTATTCCTTTTTTTTTTCAAATTCTCTGATTTATGTCTTGTAAGTTTGCAAAACATCCAATCATTAAATGAATAGAAGGGGTAGAGGAAGAGTAGACAATTTGCCAATTAGGTGAGTACATAATATCAGTGTTATATGATTATAAAGGAGAAGTGTTAGAGTAAATTTGTTATTAATAAAATTATTCAAAATGATTTGCAAAGAATAGATTTAACACTTCAGATGGCACTGAACATAAATGAATGAAAACTAATGATTCATAAAGTTAAACCCAAATGGTTGGGATATGACTAATAATGAAGTTGAGAAAGTTTGTGTTGGCTCTACTATACAGTATAAGAGGTTGAATGTTGAATTATTTTCACGACTTTTCATAACTTCAAATATCAATATTAAATACTAAAGGCTGCTAAAATTTGGAAAAGAAATATTGCAAAATGAAACTAATGGAAGGAGGCAACAAATGGAGTTGCGTAGATTATAAGCTATTTTATATTGGGAACTTAATATTAGGAATGAAAATAAGAAGGCAATGCAGAAATGAAGCGAAACAATAAGTTTTCTTTAGTTGATAGGTTTATTATTACCATTATTAAGCTTATTTCTACTATACAAGCAGTGAATCTTTATGCTCCAAAATTGATCTAGTGAAAAAATTAAAGAAATACATTTCGAATTGATATATAGATTACTTCAATGTATACTAAGATTTAAATGATAATTTTTGCTGGGGATTTAAATGGACATGAAGCTGCTAGCAAATAGGTTATCAAAGATTAATAGTATTTTTTTTGGATATTTCAATGTTGAGCTTAGGTTGATTCAGTAAAAGATGGTTAGTTCTAATAAAAATGTTATCATAAAAATTTTTGCGAGTAAAAATAGATTGTACATTAGTAATGAGAGTTTGTGAAGTGATTAGGGACGGAGTGATTACAGAAAAATTGTTTGGTACCAATATTCAAGAATAAAGGAGATACTCAAGATTGTAATAATTGTGGATGAATCAAATGTATAATGATGTTTTGGGAGACGGTAATAGAACAAAGACATTGGAAAAAACCTAGTAGTTCTGGAGAATTAATTTGACTTTTTCCATATGTTAAAATTCCATGGAAGTAATTTGTGGTAAGGCAAGTAATGTAGTATAGAGAATGGAGAGCATGATCCAACGATTTTTATTTATTTTGATAAGGCATGTGATTAAGTTTTATCATAGTTGATTTGATGCACAATAAAGAAGTAAGATATGTGTCAAAATTATGTTAAAGTAATTAGTATATGTATAATGAAACATTGACTAGTCTTAGAAGTAGTCATGGAGTGATAAAAAGTTACCAATTATAATAGGTTTGTATCAATAATGTACATTGAGTTTGTATCTTTTTATATCAATTATGAAATGCTTTCAAAGGGTCTTCGTTGTGAGGTTTCTTGGCTTATGGTTTTTGTATATGTAGTTCTAATTAGGGAGACTTTGTTGAGATAAACAACAACAATGTATTGAGATAAGTGAAATATTTTAACAACATAAAAAGGAATTAAAAGATGAATGGTTTGTAATCAGTACAAGAAAGATTTAATATATGCTATACAAAATTAATGGGTGTGATAGTAACAAATAGTAATTAATATTATTAGAAGATAAAATAATATATTGGTATGACAGATTTAAGTATCATAGATTTATTACTCAAAATTATAGAGATATATATGAGTATATAGCTTCTATGTATGGTAGGGTGGCTAGAACGTGATGTGCTTCATGCATTATTTATGAAGGTGAACTTTTAGAGAATTAAAGATAAAATTTAACAAAAAAATGCAATTAAATTAGGCATGCTGTATAAACCTGAGTGTTGGGCAATAATATTAAAGTTGTTGATTGTTGTATTGAGCACATCGAAAATGAGAATATTTAGATGAATGTGTGATAATATACTAAGAATTATTGAAATGATGATGCGAGTGACATCTAGTTTTTAATTGAAGATAAGATAATTTAAACTATATTTAGGTGATTTGGACATGCATAATAAAAGGTAGAAAATGCATCAATTAGATGGGTAAATGAAGTTAATGTCAGAGGACTAGGAAGAAAAATGGGTATACCAAATGTGATATGCATAGAAGTTGTTTAAAATGATTTGCGAATGATAGATTTAATGGTTTAACACCTAAGGCAACACTCAATAGAAATAAATGAAAAGTTATTATTGATAAATCATACCTCAAATATTTGGGATAAGTAAAATGATAATAATGATTTAATATTATATGTGAAGTGATTAATGATTTTCATAGAATATTATTCTGTAATTGAATACAGAAAAATGAAAGAGGGTTTATTAGCATTAAAAATGGAATATTTCTTCTAAGATGTAACAAGAAGTTATGAATGATTTATGGTAAATCTTGAAGTAAGCATCTACATTTGATATAACAAGTATCATAAGCATATGCCTTAGCATTAGGAGACAAAAGAATAAAAAAGTGAATGTTATATGAAAGAAATTTCATTTTAAAGAGAATAGGCTCTGGAGTGCGGAGTTTGGAGGTGTAAAAATAATTGAGAGAAAAAAATATATCCTTTAACAATGATAAATAAAAGTAATTAATCATAATAAAAAATAATATACAAACTGTAAATGAAAGATACATGATTGTGAAAAAAGCCACACCGGTACATAATTTCTATATTAGATTGACATCTTGAATTATATGGATTAAATAATGAATAAATTTAATAAGGTAAGCGGAAGGAGGTCAAGTGGCTTTACGTAATTGTGTTAAGAGTGAATATAGTTGATAAGCCCTTAAGAAATATTTGTTTGAGCCTTGTTCAATCTAGAATACCATGATAGCTTACTTGATCTATGTGTAGTGATGGCGAAAGAAAACAATGATCATTTTGAATCTACATGGTAAGATAAAACCTATGGAAATCAACACTAGGTTGCATTAGAATTCCGATTGGCTCCAACCCCAATCTCGAAGATATCCTGTGTCCTATTTTGGTTCTTCGACATTATTATTCATAACATTTAGGGCTAACATTTATCCATTCATTACCCTAAGGACATAATGATTGGTTCAACTCCAATCCTAAAGACAAGGTGCCTTGGAACATAATCCTTAGATCGATTGAAGGATCAAAGTGTCTTTAGTGGCATGTCATTTTTGTCGAACTCATTATTTGCAATAAGCGAGTGATTATTGTGAATGACATAACTTATAGGACTTTACCAACTTAAAACTTTTTTTGACATGCAATAATTTTATGTCATTTGTGAACTGTTTTTTTACTTTCCCTAATCGACTGATTTGTGAAACAATATAGCAGTTGCAGGAATTATAGGAAAATTTATAAAAAAATTGATAAACTTTGTAATTAAAACTTATTGTTTAACCAGATTAGATTCTAGGAACCCTTAGTTATTGTTTGCTTTGGCATGCGGCTACAAAGTAGATTAGTTGGAAACTTAAAATAGCATCAAAACAACATTAAAGATTAATGTGCAACTAACATAAATCCACCAGTTAACAATTAGAATAATCACCTTGAGTTTTCCTCACTCACACTCTTGAGGGCTTTTAGTGGGAGAATAATTTATGCAATAATAATAATGCCACCAAAGTGCAGAAAGCGTTTATAGTCTTGTTCAAGGAAAATCCAACCGAGAAGGAGGTAGTTGATGGATGATGGAGGATTTGCCACTGAACGAGAAATTGATGCTCGTCGATGGTGTCTGTCAAGGTGAAGATGATCCGATTGATGTAACCTTCGATGGAGTGGTCTATCTTGAAATTGATGTCAAAGAAGGGAGGCTGAAGAATATCTACTCGTCCTTGAGAGTCATACATAAATCCATGATCATGCTCCGAATCGGCCATTCATGAGCAAGTAGGCCGAGGGAAGTTGTGTGTCTTCTTCCTTAGATGACATATCAAGCATGGGAGAAGGGATGTAATGGAGGAGGGAGGGATTTGGGTGGTCAGCCAAGGCTAGGAGAGGGGCTAAATTTAATTTTCAGATTTTAGAGATGGGATAGGGAGGGAAGGTAAATTCCAAAATCTGAAATTTAATTTCACATTTAAGTTGGAATTGAATGTGATAAATTGAAATTTGATTTTTTAATGCAAAGAGGGAAAGGAGGGGGGAAGGGGCGGCCCATTGATGGAGCCTTTGATTGGTTAAGATAGGAGAGAGGAGGAGAGAGGAGAGGGGCAGCTATTACCTCCTTAATTGGAGTTCCAATTGGGGAAGTAAATAATTAAGAGAGAGGGAGGGAGGGAGGGGCTGACCAAAGGGAGTGGGATAGAAAGGTGTCCACATTCATTGAATGTGTCCACATGCATTGAATATGGAATTGGAATAAAATCCAATTTAATTTCAGATTTATAGTAATTGGGGGGACTTATTAAAATATGTTTATATCAGTTAGGAAAATTTTTGAAATTCAAATTCATTTGAATTCAAATTAGGAGACATTCCAAATTAATAATGTGCTAAATTAGGAAATTAACACATATAGGAGAGCAAGGGTGGCCGGCGGCTAGGGCTTGGGGCAGGAGGGCTTAGGGCCGGCGGCTAGGGGAGGGATTTTGGATGACGGTTTGGTAAGGGTGGCCGGCGGCTTGTGGGGCGGAGGAGGAAGGGATTGGGATTGTCCGGTGGCTTCTGGAGAGGATGTGTCTGGCGAGTAGTGGAGGGGAATTAGAGAATGAAAGTTAACCATGAGCTCGGACACTTCCTGCGGTTGTTGGGTGTTGCTTTTGCCTTCACCTAGGGACTTCTCTCTAGAGCTCTCAATAGTCAAGAGAACATGAATGCAAAATTTTCATTAATCATCATCATATAATTGTTAGGGCCCTCATATACAGGCCTCAAAGTAAAAAAAGAAAAGAAAAGATGATGTGAGGTATTTGTTTCGTCAAATTATTTCTTAGGCTGCTTCCATATATGATTCAACCTAAGTCTCTGAAACCAAGTATGAGGATACTAGGTATGCAAATAAAATACTTCCTTTCAATAACACATAAACAAACACCAAATGATGAAAACTTAGCATGAAACACAAGTGGGAAAATGGTTAGGAAGTCGCACAAGAAAACAAAGAAACAAAACACAAATTATAATACCCTCAGAACAACCACTAATGGTCATCTCACATGCACATCACAAAATAGGAAAATGTGCTCAAAGGAAAGGACAAAACAGATGGCCACCACATAAATTATGATCCATAATTATGGAGAGAAGAAGTAGAAAAAAGACCGAAACGAAGAAGTAGCAGGAAGGTAGAAAATAATTTGCAAGCTTAGAAGAAACCCTCAGGTTTAACTCACAATAGTTTAGAGAAGAAAGATACAAGTGGAAGGGAAACCGTTGAGAGAAGAAGTAGAAATAATATCAAGACGAAATGATGTGAAATGGCGTCGAAATTGTTCGGAAATAATAAAATAATTGCTTAACTAGCCAATATAAAGATTAACGTTTCACAATTATAGATTTAGGAATCCTTAGTTGCAATGTTGCTTAGGCAATAGTACATGCTTTGAAGACAGGACAAACATATAAGTGAAACCAAATGTGCTTAACAAAAATCCACGGGTTAATACTTAGATAATTCACATTGAGTTTCCCTCACTCGAGGTCTCTTAGGGTTTGCGGAAGAAAGATATCAACATTACCGATGTGGTCACCACAAGGAGGAGGGAGCTTACAATACCGTCCAAGAGAAAGCTAGGAGTAAGAGGACTAGGTGGATGATGTAGGATTTGCCACCGGGTTGGAAGGTAGAAGTCGTCGATGGCGGTTGATAGGGAAAATAGTATTCGATCCACGTACTCTTCAATGGTTGCGTCGATCTCCACGTTGATGTCAAAGAACGGCGATCTCAAGACGTCTACACGCCATTGGGAATCAAAGACAAACCCATGGCTGACGTCCGGGTTGGCCATGCATGATTTTCCAAAGAGGGAAAATTGAGAGTGAGAGAGGAGGGGATGGGTATGGGGTTCGGCCAGGCAATGGGGGGTTTGGAAGGGGAATGAGGAGGGGGCTTGAATTCTAGAGTTTTGTGGTGGAGGAAGAGTAAGATTAAATCTGAAATTAATTTCAGATTTGATGGGTAATTAGGGCTATGTTTATTTAAAATTTGAATTTGAAATAATTGGGGAATTAGGAGGGAAAGTGGGGAGAGGGTTGTATTAATTAGATCCTTAATTCATGGGCTCTAATTAATTAGAGAGAGGAGGTGGGAGTGGTTGGCCAAGGAGAGAAGGGGTTAGGTATTAAGGAGGTGGGCCCGAGCAATTAAGGAGATTGATTACTTAAATCTGAAATTAATTTTCGATTTAAGTTGATTGGGGTTTTCCTAAATTGAAGGAGGGGAATTTAAGAAGAGTTTGAAACTCAAATATTTGAATTTGAATTTAATTCTCTCCCTAAATTAATGGGGCTAATTTAAGAAAGCATTTATGGTGGATTCGAATTCAAAAGTTTGGAGGGAATTATGTGGCCGGCGGCTACGGTGGGGGAGAAGGATGTGTCGGCGGCTTTAGGTGGTGGAGGAAGGGACCGGCGGGTGGAGGGTGCCTGATGGGTTTCTGGCCGGCTTGGGCGGGGTGTTGGGAGCCAACGGGTGATGGGAAGGGGGTGGGGATATGGTGCTGTCGGTTAGGGGAGATGGGTAGGGGTGTGAGGGCTGTCGGTTTGGGAGGAGAAGGGGGAGGAGAAAATAAAAAAAATGAAAACCAAGAGCTCACCCGTTATTGGGCTGTTGGGTATACTTGGTTGGCCTCTCCAAGGCTTCACCACTCTCTCTACAACTCCAAAACGTAAGAGACATAAATCTAATATTTTTTTTTATTAATCATCATCCAAATACAATAGAGATGACATATATATAGGCCTCAACATAAAGAAAACCAATGAATTAAATGCCCTTAGGGCTGCAACTTCAAATAACCACCCATAAGGGTAAAAATAGTAAAAACTGAAATAAAAATAAACTAATACATAAAATATGTCGAAGATATAAGCTCCTAATCATAGCCATCGATATTCGGTGCTTCCTCTAATAAACGCGCCAGAATCTCCTGTTGATGTCCTCATCACGAAGTAATATGGGGATAGGGAGAAGACCAGTTCGCAATCTTAAAAAGCCCTCGAGTTTACTTTTTTTTTTTCTTTTAAAAAACCCTTCTTTGCACAACAGAATTCAACCATAATTTATAGGAGAAAGAAGGGGGAATAACATTTAATAGAATGCATAAATGTGCCACCAAAATAGCTAATTAAAACCACCAAATTCAGCTCACATTAAAACTTCTTGCATAGGAATCAACAAAGAGAAAACCGAGCAGCCAGCAGCAGGGAAACTAAGTGGCCAGTAGGGAATCCAAGCAGATAGCAGAGAAAAAAAAAAGAGAAAACCGAACAACACATGATAAAGGGAGCAAGAAAACACAAGTGGAAATGCGATGGAGTGTATTGACCTGAGAGCACCCAACCTGGCAATGATCATGGGTAGATTTCTATCATAGGGCCTTACAAAATAAAATTACATTATGTCCAAAACACACTAAAAAAACATAAAATAAAAATTTGACCACATCAGTAGCTTTAATATTGGTTATTGAGGTTCTTTCCTAAAGTGATTGTTTGTTTTTCACAGCTATAGCTATTCAACAATGTAGTGATAAATGTCTTTAATCCTATGCTGAAGTTGCTGCTTATTATAGTTTGCTTAGTTCTCATACCGTTGATGTGTATTAGCTAATTATTGTAGACCGCGCCAAATTATTTAAATTATATTAGTATGTTGATAACAACACTAAGCAAGATAAGGGAAATTCAAAATGCTGTTGTGTAACCAATCACCTTTTGTACTATATTTATGAACACAGCTCAACCAAAACTACCTCTTTAATCACATTGGCTTATTAAATGCTTTAGTTAATTATTGCCGCAACATCCTCTTATAAAATAAGACACTACACCTACTGTTCATTTTAATCAAATGAATTTAATACTCTTTATCCTTTATCTGTCTTTAATCCTCTCTTGTTACTATACTATGGCTATCTCTTATTGTCATGGTATTAAAACACTTGCGTGATGGCACCATTGCTTTCTTTCCATCGCCAATAGCTCCATGAATCTTTTGGCCACATCAACCACAAACAACAACAACAACCACAATCACACAATGTTGAAAATGGACACTCCCAGGCCCTTCCAATTGAAGTTTCTCATGTCCAACATTGAAAATGTTTTCCATATTCAACTCAGTCGAGAACCACACGACTTGAAAGTCATAGTTTCTCGGAACTCTCCCAAGCCAATGGTTTTAAAGGCTACTTGGATGGATCCACTCCATGCACTTCCAAAACCATCGTTGAAAAAGGCGACACTTTCCTCATCAACCCACAATATTAGCTTTGAATCCTTATTTACCAAACTAGCCACATCCTTATACCATCATATCGCCCTCCTAATTGCCATATTTCGGAAATCCTTTCTCTTTCCATGACATCTGACAAACCATCAAATGCTGGTTGTAGTTAACCAACTGAATTCGGTATTAAGTAACTCAAGAATGAACACCATATATCAATGAAGGGTCAATCCATGGCCATCAAAAGACATGTCGATGTCATTGCAGCGGCTGAGGCTTACCTTGATTATGATGATAGCATACTTTATACACTAAACGGTCTCCTTCCAAGTTACTAAACATTCAAGGCAATAATACACACAAAATTACTTCCCAGTAGTTGCTTTACAACGGAGAAACCTATCTTACCACTGAGGTTACTTGAGATCGCCAACTCACTCAGCCCTTGAATGATTAACAGTCTCTCATCACCACTCGCAACCATGGATGCGGATGACACACCAACTAAAATACTCGAGGTTCCCCAACATACCTAATAGGACAAAACATTGTTATTATAGCCAGGGGTGGGAAACAAACCTCTACACCTATCAAATGCTATATTTGTGACAAGATTGATTGCTTTGCCCATAATTGCTAACACCGCACCAACCTTTGCTACAACAACAATGTCAATCACAATACCCACACTCTGTTCATTGGCAAATCACCTAACATCGAGGAATGGTTGTTCAACATCAATGCCACCTTTTATTTAACCTCAGACCACCTCAGCTCTTCAACACCAACCATACCATGGCAATCAACAAGTCCCTCTCGCAATTACCAAACCATATCTATCTCCCATACCGGTCAAGGCATCTTTCCAACTCCAACTTGTAAGCATCTTCTATCACATCATTACATGTTCCTAATCTCTCACACAACCTCCTCTCTACTCATGAACTGGCTATTGATTATTCCTACTCCATCTCCTTTGATGCCTTTTGCTATACTATCAAGGACTCGAAGACCAAACTTCTTTTTGTGATAGGTCCATGCAATTAAGGATTATATATTGTTCGGCTACCCCCAAGCTCAAATCATAGTCAATCAAATTAGCTCTCCTCACTTAAACACCCTTTTCAACTCGTTGACACAATAGGCACATCAATCCACCAACATCCATTTTCTTCATCCCAACAAAAATGACCCCCCTACTCTATGTGCCTCTGTAAAATATTTTCGTTGCAACTCATTTTATGTAGCGAAATCCATCAGATGCACTTTACTTTATCAACCTCTCTTAGTTCTACATTCTATAAATGATTCAATTAGATGTATGAGGACCTTTTCCCAATTATTTCTAATTAAGACTAGAAATATTACATTTTCATTATAAATAATTTCTCTTGCTTCGGTTGGGACTTGGGACTATTTAATGCTATTCAAAATTGAAGGATGACTCAATTCCTTGAATTTAAGCTACTAATTGAAAATCAATTCAACAAATCAATCATGATCTTCCACTCAGATATTGGAGGTGAATTACAATACTATTTTCCAAAACATTTCCATCAAATGTGGCATCATCCACCGAACTACATGCCTAACCCTTGTGCAAAATGGCATAGCAAAATGAAAACACTAACATATTATAAAAGCCAATGACACTCTCTTACATGAAGCTAACCTAACTCACCGCTTTTGGCCTGATCGCTTAGTTAGCCACCTACTATCTAACACTCAAAATACTTCTCCCTACAAGTTAATTCAAAATAAAGAACCCAATTACTTGCACCTCAAAATTTTATAATGTTTATGCTACACCTGGCTCCAGTCGCACTCTCCAAAAAACTTGGACTTAAGTCTGCTCCTTGCATATGTTTTTGGATAATCTCTCTCTTGCAAAGGAAACAAATGCCACAATTTCATCAATGAAAAAAAAAATATATTTCTTGACACCTTATGTTTGATGAACTTCAATTTCCTTTTCATCTCAACCATACCATTTGCTAGTCACCATCCTCCCCCACATTTAGTTTCTGAACTTTATTCCAGCCTAAGAGGCACTACCCAAATCATCAACTTCAATACCAACACCCTCATATTGCCAAATCCTAACACTAACATGCCTTGGTATGAACCCTCACAAACTCTGACAGCATGCTCCTCCTATTGGTTCCTTCACATCTCCCCTCAATAACCACGACATCCCGACATTTCTACCCACTCAATGCAAACTTGATTCAAAATTGGGCATCTCAAATTGGCACACATCTTCACCTGCTCCACCCCACTCAATCTCATGATGACCCCAACCACCTATGCACCACTATAGGCAAAGATAATAAATGGTGGCAGGCCATACCTATTGAATTCCAAGCCCTTTAAAATGAATGAACCTGATCAAAATATCCTCGAGAGCAAATGGCTGTTCAAATCCAAATATAACTCTGATAGTGCCATTGTGCACCACAAGGTTTGACTTATCACACAATGCTATAATAGGAGCCAGATGTTGACTATATTGAGACGTTTAGCTCCATTGCTAAAATGCCAACCATCTTCATTCTTATTACTGTGGTTCTTCATCATGGGTGGTAGTTAGCCAACTTGACATTTCTAATGCCTTATTACAGGGGGATCTTCATGAAATAATCTACACGGTATAACCATAGGGATTCATCAACTTGCACCATCTTCGTCCTGTCCTCATTTGTAAAACGCTTTATGAGCTTAAATAAACTCCTCGGTAATGGTTCATCATATTCTCTGATCATCTTCAACACATTGGGTTTCTATCTTTGGCACAGTTGATACCTCCCTCCCTTTTACTCTACAACCACTATGACATCATCATGTGCATTCTTATATGCGTCAAGGGCATCCTCCTTGCAGGTAACAAGCACAATACTATCCAAACCCTAATTGCCAATTTTAAGCAAAGGTATTGCATGCGGGCATGCGCCACCTAGGAGATCTCTCATATTTCTTAGGAATCCAAACCATTGAACAATCTGCCACAATCATGTTAGCTTGATTGACTGTAAAACTTGCAAAAACCCCACCACCTTAATATCACAATCCTCTACAGGACTCAACAGTAGCTATTCCAATTGTACTATACAGGCATCATCGGAGCCCTTTAATACCTGACAATAACCTGAATGTATCTGCCCTAATGGTGTCAACCACCTCAACCAGTATATGCATCACTCTCCCACTCACCAATTCCAACTCCTCAACCGTGTCTTGTGATACATCAAAGGTACCATCATCTACAGCCTCCCCATTTGCGGCAGGTCACTACACTTTCAAGGTTACTCTAATTGAGCTGGTGACTTCCCCGATCCTAAGTTTACATTTGGCTGCTTTGCGCTTCTCAGTTCCACTATGATCTCATTGTTTGTAAAGAAACAATCCATGGTGGCATGCTCATCCACTAAAGATGAGTGCAGAGCACTTTCCATGGTGGCCACCAAACTCATATGGCTCTACCGGTTGCTCTACTAACTCAATATCTTGACAGCCTTAACCACTCTCTGGTACTGTGATAGCATCTCTGTTATAACCTTCACCAACAATTTAGTTTTTCATACAAGAATCAAATACATAGAAATCGATTTTCATTTCATCTGTGGTTGCATCAAGAGAACGCAAATAACAGTCCACAAAATTGCCGCTCAAGGTCAGCTGGATGATATTTTCATGCAGTCCCATTCAATGATCCCTTCCAACTTCTAAGTGATTCCTCACTTTGAGTGACGGTGACAACAGCACTAAGCAGATTAATGGAAATACAAAATGCTGCTGTGTATCATCACATTTTGTACTGTCTATCACCACCAATTAGCCAAAATTACCTCTATGATCACAACCGCTTATTCAGTGCTTCAGTTTTCTATTGCTGTCACATCGTCCTATATAAGACAGCATTATACCCACTTCACATTTTAATTAAATGAATAGAATATTATTTCTCCTTTTCCTGTCCTTAATCCTCGCCTGTAACTACACTATAACTCTCTACTGTTATAATATGTGCTACTGTATAAATTTCGTTTCAGATCATGAATAACAATACTTTTCCTACGAAGTCCAAAATATGTCCAAAATATCAACAACATATGCAATTGTTGTGTATCAGAGAGCAAAATATTGTTATTATGCTGCAAGCCAAGTTGAACTCCTATTATTTGAACAACCTGTTTGATAAACACGAGAGCTTTTTATATTCTTGCAACTTAGACTTGTACCTCTTGCAGTAGGGCTAATTGTGTTTCACAATTCCTTACCATCTCACGCTAGAGTTGCTGAATTTCCAACCTTTATGAAGGAACATGGAAGTAATGATCTAATAGTTGATATTTATATAATTCCTTTCTTCCCTCATTTTAGGTTCTCTTTCCCTATCCTATTATTGTTGTCCTACTTAAAGCCTACGCCCTAGTAGCAAGGAACATGAATGGAATGAGAGAGCCATCGACCTTTATTGGCTTATGAGATCTAATGAGAAACCTATATTGTATTATGCTAAAAAAGGTGGGCTTACTCTTCATGTCAATAGATAAAAAAAAAAAAAAACCCAATGGCTTAAAAGCAAATCTCAACAGAAAACAGTCAACAGAAATAAAGTGCTGATCGAAAGTTTAAAATGTGAGGCCAAATTGGTGGATTTTAAAGCATAAAACATTTAATTGCAATTAATGCTTAAATGTCTGACCTAATTTAGTAATTTTAATTTACCATCTCACGCTAGAGTTGTTGTAAAAAAAAAAAGTCAATCATCATTACAGAAAAGAGTGTTCAATCAGTATCAATTCGTAATGACCACATGTCATAGACTCATAGTTACTATTGATCTGGATGCTTGAATATTTTTTCAATATGAAAAGAAAAAATCAACTTTTTTGCTCTTTGGATCATAGACATGATAGAAGATGAAGAAACATACCAAAGATGGAGGCTGGTAAAGGGAGAGATGCTCTCACCTTCTCTCTTTCATTGATATGTTTTCTTGTACTGCTATCTTTTATCACAGAGTTACAATGTGTTAAGAAATGTCGATGATAGAATTTGGAGAAATACAAAATTAGTTGACCTTTCTTTTTCAGCTTTAAATTATTGTCATTTATGCTTTTCTTTTTCAAAGAATTGAAATTTTCTCATAATTTGTTTTCTCATCCAGGCTCAAGCTGCTGGTAGGGCTGCGCCTGGTCGAGGTGGCCCTCCTCCACTCAGGAGATAGTCGAATTTCTATATGAATTATTGATTTCCACTAGTCAGGAGTTAGTCAAACTTCTTTATGCGGAAAATTGAATTGCTTTATTAAGTTGTTTTTGAAAGAAGCCATGTAGATTATTTTACTGTTCTCACAT
Source organism: Dendrobium catenatum (assembly GCF_001605985.2). Lineage (NCBI taxonomy): Eukaryota > Viridiplantae > Streptophyta > Magnoliopsida > Asparagales > Orchidaceae > Dendrobium > Dendrobium catenatum. The sequence goes on from NW_021586606.1 coordinate 325,833, forward strand.
TTCTGAATCTAATGGTTGCCTGTTTTTGAACCTTTTTTTTTCATTATTTAAAGATCTGCTCCTTACCTCAACCTCCAAAGATTGTGGTACTATAAAACTTTTGGGAGTTGTGATTATCTGATAAACTGATAGTTTTTTTCCCTTCATATGATAAACTTAGATTCGGTATTTGTTTTCATGTGGGTAGCTGTAGTATAGAACCAGGTAGTCTTTATTGTGCTTAAGTGCTGATATTCCAACGTTGCTTTGGTGGTTATTGGATTCAAGTTTTTTTTTTTTTAATTTTTATTTGTGATCATTGTAGAAGATAAGATTTAAACGAGAATTTGACCCGGTTAGATAAGATTAGAGAGTCACCTTAGATGGTTTGGTCTTATAAAATGACGGCCTTTCGATGACACGGTTAGGAGAGTAGAGGTATTAGAGTTGACTTATGTTAAGAAAGGTAGAGATAGACCTAAAAAGACTTGGTTAGAAAATATTAGGAATGACTTTTTTTTATTAGATTTAAACGAGAATTTGACTTTTAATAAGACACAATGGAGAAAAAGGATTCATGTAGCCGACCTCACGTAGTGGGATAAATGTTAGCTACACGGTTACATGGCAGTCATTAGTTTAATTCCTTTTGTAATATAAGCTGTAGCCTGTACTTTCTTTACTTTATTTGTCTATAAATACCTCTTGTAACCAACAGTCAAATGAATGAAAAGTTTCTTTCTTCTTTATCCTGTTTCCTACTTTCTTCCCTGTTCTTGGACGAAAGCCACTTCCTGGCTTACTCTTTCAACAATAAAGACTTGAGTTTGTTATTGTTGCGATCATTGTAGCTATAACATCCGCTGAAAGATAACACAATAACTTTAAACATATAAAAGAAAATACAAATATAGAATTTTGCCAAAATTTGTGCTATATTAAATTGATATAACAATAAAATTTCCTGATACATCTTTATTCCGTAATGAATCGCTCTTTGAACAAACACGTAGAAATAGTCTCTGGTGCAAATGAAACCGGCATAAGATGGTGCCTACAATCCAAATCAAAACGTAAACAAAATGAACTCTGCTATGATGTTTTACATTTCCATTCTGCCATAAAAGAAAGAAGTCATGCACTATGACTGGAACCAATAAAAGCAACGATAAAAGTCATCAGCAGCCACATCCAATTTCCATGCGATATTGTCCGAAAACTGGAATGGTTGCTTGCCGGCGGCGAGCCTCCACCAGGCGTTGAACCTCCACTAGGCGTTGAACCAGCGCCACCTGATGGCGATGGAGCCGGCGCAGGGGCACCTTCAGCAGAGAAATTTAAAAATAAATGTTCAGTAGATGATCATTTCGAATATATAACGAGTAATTTAGGAAAAATATTTTATATTGCAGTTTTTTTGATAAAATTTCATTAGAAAAAGAATTAAATGAATAATATCTTAATCATCGTTTCCTGTGTAAATTTCTTACGAAGCAAATGCAATCAAATTTATTTCCATTTGGTTTGCAGTAATAAGGTAACAAACCCTTGTAATGTAGAAAAATGCTTTTCAAACCAAATTCGTTACAATCAACGCTACCTGTGCTGTTTTAGTTATTTAAAATTTAAATTTTTTATTTTTTTTCGTAGGCTGTCTGATAGTTCCAAAAATTGTTTTTTTTTTTCGTTAAAAATTTTCAAATAGATATACTACTCATATTATCAAGCAGTTTTTTTTTTCAACAATTTTTGTTTTCGTTTTAAAAACAAATTAGTGTATTTTTATAAAAATTTTAAAGTGCAATGGTGTGATATTTTTATTTGGTTTTAAAATTTTATTACCAAAAAAAACTAAGCATTAAAAAGGCATTTTCATTTTTAGTCAAACTATGACTTCGTTTGGGACGGTTTTCTTGCTGCTTCTTTAATAAGTAGTAAGAAAGCCACCACAAACGAAATTATAGTTTGACTAAAAATTTTATTAAAAAAAAAAAAAAACCTAAGCATTAAAAATGTATTTTCATTTTTAGTTAAACTATGACTTCATTTGGGACGACTTTCTTACTGCTTCTTTAATAAGCAATCAGAAAGCTGCCCCAAACAAAACCTAAAACGAAAGCCGCTCCAAACTAATTAAAAATACATTTTCATTTTTAGTCAAACTAAGGTTTCGTTTGGGATGACTTTCTTACTGTTTTTTAGTTATTTAAATTTTAATTTTTTTTTATTTTTTTCGTAGGCTATGTCTGATAGTGCCAAAAAAATTTTTTTTTTCGTTAAAAATTTTCAAATAGATATACTACTCATATTATCAAGCAGTTTTTTTTCAACAATTTTTGTTTTCATTTTAAAAACAAATTAGTGTATTTTTATAAAAATTTTAAAGTGCCATGGTGTGATATTTTTATTTGGTTTTAAAATTTTATTACAAAAAAAAAAAAAACTAAGCATTAAAAATGCATTTTCATTTTTAGTCACACTATGACTTCATTTGAGATAGCTTTCTTGACGCTTCTTTAATAAGCATTAAGAAAGCCTCCCCAAACAAAGTCTAAAATAAAAGCTGCCCCAAACTAATAAAAAATGCATTTTCATTTTTAGTCAAACTAAGGCTTCGTTTGGGATGACTTTCTTAATGTTTCTTTAATAAGCAGTAAAAAAGCCGTCCCAAATTAGTTAAAATTTTTTACTAGAAATCTACTGTAAGAAGTAGTAAAAAAGTTGCCCTAAACAAATTCTAGAACGAAAAAAAACACAAAACGTTGCCTTGGCGAGGGCAAATTATTATGCCAGGCGTCTGGATTCATCCAAAGGCGAATCCGGATGCACCATGTCACCCCGACCCCGATAAATTTGGGTGACATGGCGCATCCGAATTCACCTCAAGACCATTAAGAAACCTGAAAAGCAACAAGCGCATAATATATGACTTACTGCTACAGAGCGATCGGCTGACGGTTTTGGTAAGGATGTTGGTGCTGTGAGAAGCTGTGGCATTGGTGTAGCCAGCGTAGGCGCAGGTAGTTTGCTCGCAACCGGAGTTGCTGGTGCCGCCCAGGGAAAGCTGGTTGTTGCATTTGACCGAAGAGCAAAACTTGTTCAGGCCTCGAGTAGAATGGCACGCGAGCCTGTTCATGATTCATCCATGACGTTACTTAATAAAATTCAAAATTTGAATATATTTCGAAGAGCAGAGAGGAAGGAGAGAGAGCTCACTGGTAACCAGAGGCAGAGCTGCAGCTGCACTGGATGCAGTCGTTGGCTGTGAGCGCGTAGCTATCGTTGGAGAGGCGAAGATTGCTGTCCAATGATGTGCTGCTTATTGCAGAAGAGCAAGCTGTGCAGAGCCAAAGAGTAGTAATTATTATTAATTACTTGGTTTAGTGTAGATATAAGCTTCGTTTGTGATGGCTTTTCATTAAAAAATTGTTTTAAGAACCAGTAACAAAGCCGTCCCAAACCAAAGCCATAATCAACACTTGGATGGCCCTCTGGATATTTAGAGATCTAATTAGGCTGTGAGCCTATGAACGTTGGTGCTATCTGTTCTAATGATGATATTTGCAGTTCACTAATACTTGCTACCTGCTTGATTGGCAGAATATTTATTTGATGAGACTTGGTCAATATTGGCGTCCACCGGCCACCTAAGTGCATTTCGCTTAAAAATTTAAGCTAATAAACGAGTTATATTTTTAATATGAGGCTATTTTTTCATTTGGTAACTAAATCATATTTTTAAAAATGATAAAAAGTTGTAAAATCTATCATTTGATTAGGGCATCTCCAAGCAACAATCCCATTTTTCACTCCAAAATATAGTGAAACTAAAAAATACTGTGATTCATCTCCAATCGAACTTCATTTTGCGCCGTAACTGTCTTTCTCCTCTTTCGCGTGTTTCTTTTGCAAATCCGGTAGAGACAGAAAAAAAGCGTAGGTGAGCAATGCCACATAAATATTGATGTTGCACTGTTCACCCATAACCAAATAGCAGAAGTTTTGTCATTTGGCTAGAGCCCGCGAGCAACGAAATTCATGCGTTTGGAATTCGGTTGGAGAAGGACTAAGTGCATTTCGCTTAAAAATTTAAGCTAATAAATGAGGTATGTTTTTAATATGGGGCTATTTTTTCATTTGGTAACTAAATCATATTTTAAAAAATGTTAAAAAGTTCTAAAATCTCTCATTTGATTAGATGCTCGGTACCAAATTTTAGAATTTTGAAATTTTGTCCTCTAAATTTATGTTTTTCCCTGACAATGAGTAAGATCCCAATTTTCCTCCGGTCACAATCCAATCCACGCACACAGCGGCTGAGTCGCCCCTCTTCCTTTTGTTAACACCGTGCCAAGACGCCACTGCGCCACACCACTACTCCATGCAAGATGCCACCGCCTCGACGCGGCCTGTGGAGCGTGCTTGCGCACGACGCCGCCACTACGCCTGCTGCCTGTACGCCGCCGCAGCAACCTTTATTCACCCTCAAAAGAAAAACTTGTTCAATCCCGGTCTCTGTAAGTCTCTGTGCAAAACTCTGGAAGCTGTATTTTCCTAATTAGATCATCAAAATTTGATTGCGATGTCTTGGTTAGATCTAATCAAATAGATCATTCATTAGAGTAGTAGATCTGGCCAGATTTGATTGGATCGGTCTAGTCTAATGGTTCTTACGCGGACTCATTAAGGAAGCTCGCACTGGCATTAACCATTTAAATAAAATATATTTGGGTCAATTCAGCATATTATTATTAAATTTATGTTTCAACTTTCAGAGATAGTAATCAGCTCAACCAACACTGTCATAGAACAAAAAATCAAACCTTTGAGAGGAACATCTATAGCCTGTCCCGCCTCCAGCTTCCGCGGATCAACAATCCCATTAATCCGAAGCAGCGTCTCCGGCGATGCTGCAAACTGCTCCGCGATCAAATCTATCGTGCTTCCAGGCTCCACCAGGTGCGCTAAATGCACCACTTCCTCCCCATCCACGGCGTCGCAGCTGCACGGAAGCGGTATCCACAGCTTCTCCCCGGCGTGTATCTTGTACGGGGCGGCTATACCATTTACCTCAGCAATTTCCTCATAAGTTATTAACAAGTCATAGGTGAGCCGAGCTATGTCATCGAGGCCGGCGTCGGTGGGCTTGACGGTGTAAACCGGGGTGTGGTTGGAGCGGCCTTTGCCGTCGGCGCAAGAGCAGGGGAGGGGGACGCGGACGACGGAGGAGGCGGGGATGGGGAAGGAGGCGGGTGTGGAGAGTGGGAGGTTGTTGGCGCCGAGGAGTTGGGAGAGGGTGGGGACCTGGAAGAGGGAGAGGATGGCGCCGTACGTCGTGGAATTGGGGGCGACGTAGCCGGCGAGGCTTTGGCATGTGGTGGTTCCCGAGCAGTTGAAAGTGACGGATTCGGATGAAGAGATGAAGAGGAAGAGGAAGAGGAAGAGGAGGAAAAGGAATGGGCTTGAGTGCTCCATCTTTGCTTCTGAAGTGTTCTGATTTTCTCAGCCTAGAATCTGTTCTATCGCGTGAGCCTTAAATCTCTGTTCGCGGACGATATGCACATTGTACGATAAGAAGAAGCAAAGGTGGACGGGGAAACGGTAAAAGGATTGACTCCGTGAAAGTCAGTCGTGGTCTACGTTAGCGTGTTGGAAGAAGGGGAAGTTTTATGTAACGACGTTAAAAAGTATTTTTAATGAGTTAAATCTATAATTGACAAATTAAATCTTTTCATAAACTGGGCAGTAATTTGTTATGGAATGTTAGGTAAAATAACTGAGATAGTTTGATTAGTGGGCGAGTGCGGTTGGAAACCTTTAAATCCGTATTGAAATTCCTTTGAGCGGCAAAGTCTTTTAAGTGGGGCTCAATCAAGTGCGGGTCAGGAGGTTTCTGGAGTGGGTGCCTCTTCTAGGTTAGCCGAAAATTAGTCACACCGCTAAACGCCCTCCTGGAGGTGCCAGTGGGATGATATTCCGTTTCGAAAAAAACAGAAATTGTCTAGTCAGTGTCAGCATCAATGATCAATGATTTCCAGAAGGACAAAGGCACTCGACTTCATCAATTTCTAGCAATGGATGTGAATTGTGGAAGAATTATTCTTAGATTGTTATGAAAATCCCAATTTTATGAGTTTATTATATTTTTTGCATTGTTATTTATATTTGTGTACAATAATTTTAAATGACAAAATTCAAACTAGTCTTTAAAAAAGAAAGAAAGAAATAAATCATTTAAGAAGTTTTCAACATTTTTTTTTGCTGATTTTATAAAAGCTAACCTACTTAATCAATTAGGATTTAGGCCTAGGATGGGACAGCTTTCTGAAATATTTTTTTATACAAAAAATTTTGAGTTAAAAAATTATTATATTAAAAATTATTTAAAAAAAAATGAAAAAGATGTCCCAAATGAAACATTAGTGTATGTAACTTAATAATAATGGGCAAAATTTTGGAAACAAAAAGATAAACAAATATTTTGTTTAAAATATGCAGCAACAACATATCAAACGTTTATATATTAAATTTTATTTAATAAAATAATAAAATAATAATCAAATAAAATTATAATTGCATTTTACAAAGCAAAGCTAGAAAGGCACTCAGGCGCCGGTTGAGAAGACTTATTTATTGTTTTGTAAAGCTATTTTTTATATAGAAATATCTTGAAAGTAAGAAAAAAAAGCGGTGGTCTAAAGCTGTCACAAGCAAAGCCCCAGACTTCGATTGAGACAGCTTTTTTACATCTTTGATATTCATATGACAACTATAATTTTTAATTGGGCGTTATTTTTTTACTGCTTTCAATAAATTTTAGTACTAGATATTGTTTTACATAGTAATTTTTTAAAATATTTTTTAGTAGCATTTTTACAATCATTTAATAAAAAGCTGTAAACGGGTTATTAATTTGAGAAATAATTTTGTGATCGGATTCCAATCAAAATAAGTAATTTTTTTTTGGGACATTTAGGACATTTAAGATGTATATGATAAAAATATACACCTTATATAATAATAATAATTTTTTTTTTGGGACATTTAGGCCATTTAAGGCAAACTCACACACACAACTCATACACATAGACTCGAACCCTGAACCTCTTAGTTGGAAGCCAATGCTCTCAACCAATAGGCCAAGAAGAGTTGTGTATAATAATAATTTCTCCCACAATATTTATCAAATCGTAAGCAAGGAAGGAACTAAAGGAAGTTTCCTACGCGGGCTGGCGTCCTCAGCCACGCCTTTGAAGTTTGACTATTTGCGTGTGGAAAAATCAGGACGCAGAACAATGAATTGATGGGACTGCCAGTCTTCAATGAACAAATTTTCTCTGTTTACATTTCAAACTTTAAATTCATAGACCATTTTGGCAAAGAAAATGTACGATATCCACAAGAAAATTTGAATTTGAGTTTCCACAGTACATGAATTCAACCGGTTCGATGTCTCGCCGGAGTAGGCTAGTAACGAGTTTGTGAGCTTTCTTGAGGAGAAATTATTACGTGTAGAGTTTAGATGTAACTTGCATTCGGATTTCAATTAAAAAAGACCACGCCAATCTATACATATATTGTGTATAATTTATATGCATGTTGTGAACAAATTTAACACATGTACTGATGATGTGATCATTTTTTATTGGAGTCTGGACGCCATGTGGACTCTAAAGTGCGAAAATAGATTGAGAGCTTTCAAAGAAGCTAAAGTTAAATAGGCCTTTTTTTCATCATCTTATTAAAAAAATTCTTAAGAATACCCTAACAAATGACGATAATTGTAATAATAACTGAGATGAGATTAATATAATTCATGCTAACTAATCTCAATACAATCTGAGGGCTATCAAGCTAATCCTAAGGCCTATTTTGTCAAAATATCTTTACCCAAATTTTATTATAATTAAGGATTTATTATTCTGTGCGGAGTCCGGACGGCGTCGGAGATCAATAAAAATGCTCTACGTCACCCCAAAAATGTACCGCGCTCAATATCGAGCTCGGTACCCGCCCTCGATACCACTCGGCACCGAGCGCTTAACCGGACGGAAAAACTGCCTGATGTCCGCGCTATTCTAAGACGCTTCTTTCTACATTTAAAATTGATTGTGAATTTGTAATAAGGGAAGCAATTTTTTTAAAAAATTGTTATGGCTATTATAAACATAATGTATTTTGAAAAATTAGATTAATAGTTTTCGGATAGCCTATATTTCAGTAGTTCAAGCTATAAAAAAATAGCTTCTTATTTCAAAAATTTATTAAAAATTATGTGCAAGACAATTGTCTTGGAAATTGAGAATTATAACATAACAAAATAAATTAGGGCTAGAGTGTTATTAGTTTTTTGGAATTTGATGATATTAATCAATCTGGCTGCACTGTTGTCTCGGATCTCAATTCTTTTGATTGAGCTCAACAAAAAGAGCCTGCTGAGAGCTCTATCAATCCGGTTATAACTCCAGGTCGGAATGTTCTGTAACACCCCAATTATAAAAATATTCTATGTAAATTCAATATATTCATAGCAACATATGTATAATGATTAAAATTATAGTATATCACAACTTTTGTAAATTCTAATCAAAATAAAATTCATAAAACATAATATATAAAATTATTGAAATCAAAGATAGGACTGATAGCCTGCAATGAAATGAGTAAAAATATGGATACCCATGTGTTTTACCCATCAGCTCAGGCATGGATATTGATCTTTTTATCAAGAATGAAACTCCATTTGGAAGAGTTCTTCTCTGATTAATGGAGTTGTCAACTCCAGCCATTCATTCATTAGTCTTCAGCATTTCTTACAGCAATTTCTCCACTAAGTCAACTTTTGCCGCATGAAGATTTTTCTTATAAAAAAGAGATGCATTCATCATAAAGTAGAAAAGTGGGATTTGAATAGGACTGCTGTTTTTCTCTCTTTATTTTTATAACAATATAGGAAACTCGTTAAATATTGGTGGTTTCAAAATTTTACCGTCAGAAATTGGCCTCTGGTTTTCATTACCTACGCAATTTATTCCGATGATTCATAAACCGCCGGAAAATTTTTCCAAACAGTCGAAAAATATGTCAAAATCGTTGAAATTACAGTCAGCAATGGATATTTTTTCTGTAGTGCAATAAATGTGTACATAAAGATTTGGCAACAGCCGTAGTGTTTAATGCAAATGCTTAATTTAAGTTATCTTTTCATACCGATTATGGCCGGAAAGTTGTTTTGCTTTCCTCTAGAATTTAAGTTTTGTTTGGGAAAATTTCTTACTATTTTTTAAATTAATTTTTTGGTTAAATTTTTTTTAATTTATATATATTTTTACTAATATTTAAAAAAAAATAATAAAATCGTCCCAAATAAACTTTAATTTTTTCCTAATCTCTCATCAACAATGTTCCTCACCTCTTTCTTTTCTTCATTTACTTGCCTTACCGTAGAGTACATATTGCCATGCACAACAGAAAAGAGAATACAAATAGAGAGAATATCATTCATTATATAAATAAAAATAATTTATGATTATTTTCCTTATAATTTTAATTCTAACCACACATCATATTTTATTTAAAAACATAGCTCATCATTTCAAATAATTCAGACATGGCGTTTCAAGATTTATTTATTATCAAAAAACTTCTCAAACAGTTCAATGCGAAACAGAGGATGCTCTTAAATTTTAAGGTTTAGGGTTTAGGCTCCAAGGACGCTGCAAATGCAAAGGTTTTATTAATTTTATAGTGATGCCATTCAGCCGCATCAGCACCTAAGTCTTCTATTAAGAAAAAAAGATTTGACGTTACAAATAATCCTTATTTGGAGAATGAAACGCCTTTTCTTGAAGAACCAAACACTTAAAAAAAAAAAAGCTAAAGATTTATATCAACATTTATTAGTTTGTAATAATTTTTTTACTGCTTCTTAAAACAATTTTTTAGTAAAAAATTAAATTTTTTTACTAATAAACTGTTTTAAGAAGTACTAGTAAAAAGAATCATTCCAAATGAAGCCTAATTCTCTGAAGTCTCTCTTCATTCCAAAGTAGCTTTCTGGTTAAGCTCCCTCTTATTTATACCTGTAATCATATGAGAAAAACATAATCTTTGATTAATCAAAATCTTACTTTGATATGTTAAAATAAGGCTTCAAAAAAGCTTTTTTTTTTTCATGAAATAATATAATGGGATGTATAAAATTTTACTTGGATAAAAAAAAATGAGAAGTTACCGTTGAAGGACTTGGCGGTGGGAGGAGGCGGAGGGGGAACCAATTGATTAATAGAGAAATTATTGAGATCACACCATTCAAGAGCAAGGACCATGCAATTAAGTAAAGAAACAAAAGGCATCTCATGCTTGCAATACTGGGTTATTCTGTGGAAGCAGGTCTGCCCGATAACACAATCTGGAAAACACCAATACCATTTGGGCCATATTTCTGGAATTTTTGCAGATTCTGCATCTCTTGGCAAGCTTGAAATCATAGAGAAGACCACCATTAGAAGGAGAACAGAGCTTTTCGAGCTCAACATAGCCATCTCAGCTACTATTTTTCTTACTTAGATTAGATATCTAAGATAAGATGAGCTGATGCCTTTCACTTTTCATGTAAACTACTTATATAGGATAAAAAATCAGTTTTTTTTTATAAAAAAATTTATTTTTAGATAGTATATTGATGACGAGAGGTAAGAAATTTATTTGTCTTAAATCAAAATCAGTTTTTTATGCGATATTTAATTATAAAAGTGACAGCTTCTGCTTCTCCTCAAATTGAATCGTTAATTATACAGGCCGTTTGCACCATCTAGATCAATCCCTAAGATGGTACGTTATTAATTCAACTGAAGCTTTTTCCATTTGACATTTAGCGGAATCCATTCTATCACAGTGAATCGTAGGGTTTATAAGCTAAGTGGCAAACAGTTTGTATTTATTATTCTTCTCCTTTGTCACTTTGAAACGTCCGTCACGTTAAAAGGCAGGGTAATGAGCCTATTTTAGATGAACTACAAAAAAAGTAACTGTTCTTCTCTCTTCTTTTACCAATATTGGATATAAAATATGGCTAAAATTAATTAAAGCTCCCGTTAGTCCGTTACAGTTTCATTTCTAGAGTGTCTCAAGCTTCAGCTGTGAGTTTTTCTCCAGTAGTACTAAATGTTTTGACGTTGATTTTTACATTTTATTATATATATTGAGACAATAAATGTGATTTTTTTTCGGCCTCTCATTCCTCTTAGACCATTTCCAACTAAACTGCATACCACCGTATGCCGTATGCCATTCATTGCAATCAAATTCTAGATCTCATGCCAAAATTGGTAGGTGATAGTTCACCTATGCCAAAAAAATGGGTTGCCAAATTTACCGAAGACAAGTGCAAATGAAGAGAAAAACGTGCGAAAGAGAAGATCTATTGTTACCTTCGCAGGAAGGGCGTGAAAGAAGAAAGAAATGCAGTTCGATTGGAGATGAATTACGGCATTTTTAAGTTTTACTGCATTTTAGAGTGAAAAATTAGTTTTTTCGTTGGGGATGCCCTTAATGTTTGTCATGAAATTTAGCAGAAAATGACCAGATTGGTCCATCAATTTGTTCTCAAAGACAAAAATAATCCCATATTATGTAAAAGTATCCATTTTATCTCCTGACATTTTAAATATGGATCAAATTTGTTCTGTAGTGAAATATTTTATGTCCCTACTTAAGAAGTTAAGGGATTAAAATAAATATCTTAAATAATTAAGAATCATTTTGGTATTTCGTAAAAGTGTCATAGACTATTGTGATCCACATCTCTATCAGAAAAGGTCAAAGTTTAATACAAAATAAAAAAAAATTACAATTGAAGTCACTCAATTTGGACAAATTCCAAATGTTCAAAAAACAGGATTGTTGGATATTTCAATTACCATAGTCAAGAATTTAGTAGTATGTATGTAAATTTATTATTATTATTATTATTATTATAATTCCACATATGGAGCAGTCACTTATTAAGTCATTATTTGGTGAAAATATATTAAAATTTTAATTTGACATCATTGTTTCTTAGTTGTTCATCTTCCTTGAGCTTAAAATAAGTGCCCTTGTGGCATGTAAATATCAAGTTTAGCCTGTTGGTTGAGAGCTTAGGCTTTCAACTAAGAGGCCTTGGGTTCGAGTCTTTGTGTATGCGTTGTGTGTGTGAGTTTGCCTTAAATGGCCTAAATGTCCCAAAAAAAAAAAAAATTTTTAGGTAGTTGGTATGTTGTCATAGATGTAATTTAGAGAACCAATCTGATCATCAACTTAAGCATTTAATTTTACCTTACCATTTAATTTTGTTAGTTTGAAAAGCAACTATATCTTTTGTTAAAGGTTCCTTATCCCATTATTAAGAAGATTACTAAATAATTTTTTGTATGCTTACAGTTCTTGATAGAGGGGGAAAGAAATCTTAGGTAATAAAGATGCCTAAGCTCTAAGAAGAGAGATTTTTTGTAGGTTATATATAAGCCTCTTTGGAGAAGTTAGGGCATCAAGAAAAAACTATGTGGAATCTCTCTTCATGGAGCTTAGGCTCCCTTTAATCTATTTGTCATTCTTCTAGTAGTGAGTGCCCTATATTGCTCAAAGTAGTCCCCCTCTTTTTTTTTTTAATAATTTTTTTTTTATAATTATTTAATTATTTATTATTTATTTTTACTCCCCCTCTCTATCAAGAGTGTAGACATAATAGAAATTGTCTAATTATCTTCTTAATGGAATAGTTTATTGTTTATTTGTGATTTTTTTTTTTTTTTTTATTTGTGATTTTTTTTTTTGCATATTTTTTTTTAAATGTTCATATCAATTGGTTTGCTTATTGAGGGAGAACCAAGAAAATGTCCAAATAAAACACCAAGAAAGGGGAAGTTAGCAACTCACTAAGGCGATTCGCTCAGAACACGCCATTGATTTGTCATGTAGAAATTATTGGATTTCAAGAAAGCATCACTAAGAGCATCTCCAACCAAACATTAAACATGTGTATGACGTCGTTCGAACACTCTAGCTGAACACCAAATCTTCCGCTATTTGCTTACGGGTGAACAGTGCGATGCCAATATTGGTGTGACACTGCTCACCTACGTGATTTTTCTGACCGAACCGGATTTGCCAAAAAAAAAAAGGCGAAAGAGGAGAAATACGGTTACCTTCGCAGAAGCGCGCAAAATGGAATTATATTGGAGATGAATCATGACATTTTTGAGTTTCACTGCATTTTGGAGTGAAAAATGAGATTTTCGGTTGGAGATGCTCTAACTTGCTAGAAAAGCACGGAGAAGGTGTTCATAACTTGGCGAGAAGGAAGTCAACACTTGACCAAAAAAGATGTACATTGAGCTAAGTTGAGATCTTTAATGTCGAGAAGACCAAATTATGAAGAAAACTTTGCCGACTTACTAAGAAGGCGATCGAGAAGGCAATGATATTGTTGGCAACTTAACAAAAAGGAGATTGACAAGCTGGTAGCTCTTAGATATCAACTATTATAAAGTGCCTAGGAGCTGGATGTTGATGAGTTTATTGAGAAGTTAATAAGTTGATTGTTCTTGTATGTTGAGTTGTCAACAAGACATCAAGAAGGATTACTCTAGAATGGTGAGTTCTCTTGGAAATGGAATGAAGCTGATATCCTTAGTATGTCGATCTATGGGAAAGGTGCCATAGGGAAGGTATGAAGAGACATTGACTTCATGGGGAGAAGCCATAAGAAGGAGCTAATTAGGAGAAACCCAAGTTACCTATAATAAGTTGAGTTGACAACTCTAGTACACTAAGTTATTGATAAGGCTAAATTAACAATTTTGATAAGGAGGGGTCAATAAATATATCTCTACGATATCAAGTTGTTTGCTAAATGTTGAAGGTTCATAGTACCAAGAAAGCAAATTTACAAGAGGGAGTCACAAAACATGTTGAAAGAAAGATATGTATGAGTTGAGCAATACAAATGGTTAATCTTAATTACACTGATAACATGCCGATCATATCTGAAGTTATAAGGCTAATCATCTAATCATTTTGGGTGTACATATCAAATCTATGCATTCAACCTTGTTAACACATACTTTTATTTTCTAAGAAAATTTGTATTGGGTTTTATGTTAAATCATTTTATCATGTATTTAGGTCAAATCAATGCATTTAATATGTTGGTTTAGACCCTATGTGAATACTTGTGCTTCTTGCCTAAGTGAACAAAATTCACTTAGATTTTTAGATCACTATACTTAGTTGCTTAGGCTGCATCTAAACATAGAGGTCCCAGATTTAAATAAGCCAAATTCTTTTAGATGTTATATCATAAACCATTTTATTAAGTTAATAGTAATATCTTATGTATATTTGATATCAAAATAAATCAAATTCACCTAGTTGTTAAACCATAACAAATCACATCATTCTAATAATTAGTTGATATTTAGATCTACATAATAGTTAGGCATTTTTATCGAACATAGACAACTAACTTTGTTAGATACGAACCTGGTCATCTGTCAGTAAATTAATAGAGTTGACAAGGTTCAATCAACAAAAATAAAATTGCCTATAAAAACCCCGTTGATGGCCGTGTTAACATAAAATCTCAAACGGAAGGGACTCTAAATTTTTAAAAATGTTACCCAAATGCCCATAAAAATTCAAAATCTCAAAGATACAAAAAATCTAAAATATTTAAAATTAAAATAAAACACAAAATACTTAAAGCAAAATATCCATTCACCTTGCGATACATTTTGTTGAAGTGGACATATATGAAAATTACTTTAGCTCAAAAAAAGCAAATGTCTAGTCGAGAATATCACTAGAATTCATTTTCAATTCATATCTTGCTAGAAGGACATGACATGCATCATCTAACCGGTGATTTTGCCGCCAAATGACACCGCAAGTAAACTGTTATGACTTGTACTCTCTGATCGAGGGATTTTGCTACTAAATGAAACTATTATATTACGATCATAGTCAGAGCTCATATGTTCCCTAACGACTTCAAATCATTGAGTAATGAATCAATATGATATAATCGATAGGACACAAAGTCATTTGCTAGCTAAAATGGATTCAAATTTGTACCCTTAAACAAGAATTCACCCTAAGTCTACATGATACCCCTAAACAAAGCAACATATGTCTGCCAATAATAATCCTTTTGTCAGGTTGGGTCGACTAACTCTTCTGACCAAGTAGACTAGAGACCACGATGGCCTAGAACGACATAACCATGAGATCTTAATTGAGTTCATCATCTTTCCCCCCACCATCTACTTTAAGAACAATATAATGAAATTTCTAATTTTAAATATTATTTTTTCAAGTACTTAAATCATGTTGCTGCTATGCACCGGATACAATGTTTATGTTTGATGACTAGCCTTAATCGAAAGTTCCCTCGCACTATCAGGAGAGAGAATTAACTATAGGAGCTTACACCTATAATAAACCAGAACCCAAATCATAGTCCGCGCAAAATGAGGGTAAAATCTCTCATTAGTGTTTTATTTAAAACTCAATCTGCCTTTTAAAATTTAACCTAGGAACTTAAGCGTCAAACCTCTCCTCGACAACCCGAAGAAGAATGAAAAGGGCCATGGAGAGGTTAGGGTACAAATTTTTGAAGCCCACAATTAGATTTACTTGAAACTTACAGGCTGAAAAACTGAGGTTGCAAATAAATGAGATAAATTTCACAAATTTGACAAAACAATCTTCAACAAGCAAATAAAGTTATCCAATACGATGCATGCTGAATTTCTAAGCTCCGCCAATTCATTTAATTATCACATTACATATATAATTGAGCCAAAGTCCCACAGTGCTCATTCTTCAATAATTAAGCTATCAAACCATAGTGGCAGAGCAGCTCGCTACAATATTCACCTGCTGATTACTCTGCCGTATTTAATTCAAAGCAGTGCTCTACAAGATTACACGATAAATTACTTTCAAAGTAGCAAAGCAGTTCTTGTTACAGCCAAAAAGAGAAAAAAAAAAAAAAAACGTATTACACAGCTTTTTGCAACATAAGGAACCTACAAAAGAATAAATGAACATATGAATGAAATATCATAAAAAAGTTCATTCTAACCCCTAAAACAATACGAGTCTTTCATCACAAAATTGAAATCAAATTAAAAAAAAAAATGCAGGGACTCTATGAACCGGTGGAGGGTGGACCAGGTGGCCTTGGAGGTGATGACCCAAAATCCATATCAGGAAACACTCCAGGTGGTCTTTCCAAAGGCTTTATGGATAGCAACTGAGTTGAATCACGCACAACATCTGCCCATCCATAATGAGGCTCGGACCTTAAAAACACAGCAAATAAAGCAGGGCTCAGAAACAACAAGAAAGCAATGCAGGTAGATGGCTATTTGTTTCAGAATTAGATTTCAATTGGGATGGCTTTCTTCCTGCTTCTTAAAACAGTTTTTTAGTATAAAAACTAAAAATTTTATACTAGAAAGCAATTTTAAGAAGCGGTAAAAAAACCGTCCCAAACGAAGTATTAAACTTCAAATTCGAACGATAAGTCATCGAAGCAAATAGAAAATCTTACTCGTAGTAGGTATCTTCATCCACCACAATATCCCAGCTTTCCCTTGTTGTGCTCTTGCCGTATTTGTGCACCTTCCTGAAGTTGAGTTTATTATTCAGAAATGCTAATTAAATTTCAATGAGGATTCGATTAACTGAATTATAAAGCAAAAGTATCCAATCTAGATATTAGCAAGGCTTTAGAAGCATCATTCGTTGAAAGGTGTGGATAACATAGAACTATAGAAGAGTTCTTCTTCAAGTTGGTTTGCTTCATTCCATACATGTACTGTCAGCTTTCTAATCATTCTTGACAATAAATTCCTATAAAGAGTCACAAGAGCTTATTTTTTGTTAATTTATATCATTTTAAACACCTCCAGTAGTTTAGCATCCTTTTCACCTCCTAGCCGTTTTAGCTCAGCTCTTTAAAGCTTCTTTTCCTATCTATATTACGTTTCCCTTGTCAATTTAACCATTACGTGCTGCACCTAAATGATAATTTTCCACATTCATCTTTGTTTTTTTTACAGCATTTCAATATTACCACTCAATTATTATTATAGGTAACATGCTTATTTGCATTGTCATTGTTGTCCAATAATGAATTACATAAAAGCATAACTGAGTATTGATGCCATTTTATTAAATCCTGAATTATTTAGTCAACTATAGATAATTATTTGAGTCCAGTAAGTTCAAAAATAATCCTTATGAGTTGAGCATGTACAATAGAGGGTAAAAGATAAACTAATAAGATGAGTTAATAAAATTAATGTGAAAAGCTTAAGAAGTCAAAAGAGGTGGATAAAAATAATACGGATAGAATGCATAAAAAATGTAAAATAGATTTAACATCTCAATAAATAATAAATAGGAATGAACCCAAGTATTTGGGGTAAGGCTAATGATAATGAGTAAATCATGCAAAAAGCAGAATTTATATTCACACTTTGAAAACAATGAGAATATAATAACAAAGCTATGCTCCTAATCATCTTATAAATTGTAATTGATAAACCGACAAATCAATGATAAGACAACTTTCAAAGTGCATTATTAATGAACATTTACATTTCAACAAAGACAGCTTCAGTTAGATAAACAATCTCTCTCAAGACAGATGCTCTAATTTATCTGAGATCTTAATGTCAAACAGATTAAAGACCCTATCACCTGCAACCAGCAGACATCTCACACAAAACAGAGGCAAAAAGAATAAATGCTCTTTAGTATCATAAAAGCATATCCGTGCAGAAAATTAACATATGGCACAGTAATAGAATTTGACATTATGGATGGAATCTCCAAATTTCTGACCAAGGAGAATAGACAGAAGAGCAGTGAAGGTGATACATGCTACATTCACGTTAACATGAATAGAATAAGAAAAGAGAAAAAAAAAACATTACTTAAAATAGGATTTGCAAGAGAAAAAAAAAAAAAAAAAAACATCACTTGGATTACATCAAGGATCAACCTTAAGCCCATATCTTTTTTCTTTAGTCATTGATATTCTTACTAGAGATTTGCAAGAGGATGTTATATGGTTTATGTTTTTTGCTGACGATTTTCTTCTTGTTGATAAGACTAAAGAGGGAGTTGAAGAGAGACTTGAAGGTAAGCTTGAATTATGGAGGTCAAACTTAGAGTCTAAAGATTTTAGCTTGAGTAGATCTAAAACCAAATACATGGAATGCAATTTTAATAGTAATAGATCTAGTGAAAGGTTTGTGGTTTTGAACGATCAAGTCATTAATAAATAATAAGAGTACATGTTTTAGATATCTTGGGTTTATATGATAGAAAAGGTCTATGGGGATATTATTAGTAGATTTCAAGTTGGATGATTGAAGTAGAGGAATGCATCGGGCTTGTGTGATAGAAAAGTACTACTCAAACTTAAGGGAAAAGTCTATAAGATGGTGGTTAGACCTGCAATGCTTTATGGTGCAAAATGTTGACCATTAAAAGAGAAGCATATATTAAGTTAAGTCTTGCAGATGAGGATGGTCAGGTGGATGAGTGGCTTTACTCTTAAAGACGGGATAAAAAATGAGCATATACATGAAAAGGTTGGAGTAGCTCCACTGGCAGATAAAATTAGAGAGAGTCGCCTTGGATGGTTTGGTCACATAAAACGGCGGCCTTTCGATGACCTGGTTAGGAGAGTAGAAGTATTAGATTTGATCAATGTTAAAAAAGATAGAGGTAGACCTTAAAAGACTTGGTTAGAAAATATTAGAAATGATCTTTTTTATTAGATCTAAATGAGAATTTGACTTTTAACAGGACACAATGGAGAAAAAGGATTCATATAGCCGACCCCACGTAGTGGGATAACGGCTTGATGTTGTTGTTGTTGTTGTGGTAGTTAAAGAATATATTATAATAGTTGACAGAATGCATCTGGTTGTGCAGTACATGCAACTGTAACCATAAAACCTATAAATAGCAGTTGAATACAATAAAGAAATTACATTCAGAAGACTAATGATGGCTTAACAACAAGATCTCTCCACGTTGATAATACAATGTCACTATGTTTATCGGATAAAAAACTGGGCGTACCCATTTCCAAAGTGTTCTTCACCCCAGGTTCTTGACCAACCTGAAAATAAATAAAAAAGAAGAAGACCATTCAAAAGATATGTTTTTGCTCTAACAGAAAATAGGGGGAAAAACTTTAATAATCGAAGCATTAAAATGAAAGTAGTATTATATGAGATTTAAGGCATTTGACAGAACAATTAGTTATTTGATTATATGTTCTTCAGAACAAAAACAATAAAGGTAGATCATCAATGTTCGTTAAAGAGATAACATATCCATCAGATGAATATGCGGTGCGTGTGTGTGAGAGATTAAAGAAATCATATAATCATCAGTTCAATGTGTGTATAAAGAGTAGATTGAAAGGTAAAAGAAAATAAATACTGTATAGTAGTCAACAAATCTGTAAGTTAAAACTGAAACAAACTAAATTTGCCTGATTTGAACCCAACGCTTTTATTATATGGCCAAGATATTTGACTCAAATCCAACCCGTCTAATCAATTTATTATATAGATCATAAATTTTTTTGAATCAACACAATCTAATTAGCTCAAACATGACTTGTTTAAACATTAACAAAACTCAAATCCACCTAACCGGAGCTTGAATAATAATGAAGTTAATTTTAAGTTATTTCAAGTTATTTGTGTCAACCTGAACTCAAACCAAATAATAGTTGGGTTGATAATTTAAACTTGAATTCAACCAGAATGGTAATTAGGTCAACCAGAAATCAGAAATCAAAGAACGATGATCGAAATGTTCCTAAGAGGATTCAATTGTTTTCAATTGGAGTTAGGATAAGAGGAGCCATGTTTCTGAAGAAGGACATCTACCAAGAGCCATGAAGCTCTTTTGACGAATGATTTGTCGCCAAGTAGCTCAAGTGACATCCGAACATCAATTTTCAGAATACGTGCCATAATTATGTCACCAATTTTGGATCAAATTCTTGATTTCTCATAACAGAGTTTTCCTGCCTCCTTTCAAATTAACATTCTCCTTCAGGAAGATTGTAGAGAGGCTAAAATGGAGTTTTTGAGAGTACTTAAAAGAACTTTAGAATTTTGAGAAAGAGACTAGAGAGGGAGTGCGTTACTTTTCAATCTCTTTGTAATTGCCTATTTCAATTTCTTGCCTTAATATATATATATATCAACTCTTGTCCTTCAAGACCCTAAATAACGTGCTCAACATATTGGATATATCATTTTAGATTTTCAATGAGTGATTATAGATATGCCATTATAAACCACTTAGGAGACTAAAAAATCTCAAATGCCTCGGCATTTATTTTGATATGCACTGGCCTTAGTATTAAGCTTTACATAAAAGCCTAGCATATTCTTCATTTATGGCCATGAGTTTCAAACCATTTAAGTTAACTGAGGCAAATGGAGGTCAAATTTTGTGAACCAAACTGAATTAGGATAAATAATGGCTTGCATCAAGGCTAATTCGGGTCAACCAACATAAATTGAGATGAAGCATTATTCTTGCTCCTAGCGTCATCTTTCATTCAAGATTGTAGTTTGGCTTGGATCATATCCAATCACAATCACTCCCAGAATGCAAATGAAAATATACTCTTAGAGTTCCAGTCTGGATAGAAACTACCTTTAAAGTGATTGGGCTCTAAAAAACTTATTTGAGATTAATCAAACATGAAGCAATTGTTCTGGATTTAAACATGCTTAAACTAGAGAGAAATAGCAAGCGTGGATAGGATTAAGAAGAGCACAAGATAAAAAGAAGGTATGTTGAACAACCCCAATCATTAAGAAAATCTATTTTATATCTGAAGGTATGGACTTAATCATATTTTAAAAATAGTTTTAAAAATATATATATGAAGGTATGGACATTAGATATATTTTGTAACTCACACGATGCACATGCATGTTTATATGTTACGGATGACGCATATTGCTGGTGTAGTTTGGCATACAAAAGCATAATTAAGAAACAAATGTATAACTTACAATTATTTGAAGAGTTTCCTTTTCATCGTCTAAGACAGAAAGAACAATAAGAGATCCTTTTTTCATGTGTAATGTAGTGTAGGATATTTACAAAATCTAAAGCAAGTCGTTGCTTTGTTATAAGAGTAAATTAATTGTTTTGATCACATACGAACAATAAATCTCCAAAATAAGAATAAATGTAAACAAATTTTTCAGGATATCTTCTTCTATACATCAGTAGAAGTGAACAAGGAATATCACATTCCAATAACATGCTTAAAATGAAGATCCGTTTCTCCACAACAGTACTTTAAAAAGTTAATAAGTTAAACCGCATAAAATGCATAGAAGTTAAGGGGCAAGTAAATGTTTTACTTGACGTGTTATTATAAATCATGTAAAAGCACAGACTTACGTTCACCAGTAGGAGATAGATGCCATGTTTCCCCATGGCGAGACCCTATGCCCGAAAAAAAGTTTTCCTCCCACTTGTCTCCCCATTTGGTGCCTAGGTTAGCTTGAGCTGCCCATTTATCAGTCCTGCAAGATAAAAAAGAATGAATTGATTAATAGATCGGACACTTTTCCATACTAGTCTAAATGTAATGTATTAAATGCAATAGAAAATTTTTTTTCATCATATTTTACTAGATTTATTAATCTATTTAAAGAAACATAACTTTTTTTTAATTCAAGAATTATTCAAATTCAAGATAAATAATTTAAGCATATACTTATATGCATGCAAATATAATATTTAAATCATAATTTTCACAGTTTCATCATAATTTTTTAGATGGCTAAACAAAATTATATATATATATAATATATATATATAAAGATGTTTTAATAGAAGGATATTTGGGGAAGAGAACCCATTGGATTTGCATGCCCACACTTACCAACACGAAGAGGACCAAAAAAGGTTTGACAGTATATCTCTACAAGTTTACATAAGTATAGAAACATTTTAATAAAAATACAATTTATTGAAATGTATATGATCATTGCTAACTTTAATCTATTATAAAATGAGCATACATGTCTTTGAGATGCATAGGGTCAAACATCTGTAGGAAGAGATAACATCAAATGGATTAACCCAACAAGTAGACTTCAGTTTATGGACCCAAGTAGCAGGACAAAAGAATAATGGGAGAATTTGTTTTAAGCTCATAGGACATAGGGCATAGCTTATGAAGCCCAGTCCTCTAACACATCACAACATGGCTTTACAAAAAATATAATTAATGTTTGTAATATGACAATCATTTATACATTAATGTTTTAAATGAATTGATACAAGCTAATTTCAATTTCATAATCAATATTTATGCTTTAAAATGTCTTAACTTTCTATTGTATTCTGCTATGATGAAATAATATACTGTGATGAAATGATATGTTGTGATGATTTGAATGATTAAATTCTAGAAATTATACTTTTTTTTTCAGATTTTTTGTACAAGTGTTTGGTAGATTTTTCATCGTTAAGGATGATACATTTATGATCCTTAACGAATTTTTCACAAGGTATGTCAGAGGGAATGGAGCCGACGAGGGTTGTTTTCCAGAATTTCTGGCAGACTCATGAAAATTTTGGCTTGAAAATTTTGGGAAGAATTTCCACAAGGTAACCTCTTAACCAACGAATTTTTTAGGCTAACAACACTCTCTTTCTTCCTTGTCCTTTCCAATATAACTTCCACCAGAAATCTAATGAAAAACTTTTTCCAAAGTTTTTTTTGAATGGCAACAAGTGTTGCGAGGGAGATTTTTGTCTACAAATGAAATCCGCCCAAAAAATAAATTATTGCCATTGTTGCCGGATTTTTGTTATTTACCGACAGATTTTGCCATCGAAAATTGCTAGATTTCATATAGAGAAACATCTACCATGTTCATCTTCTAACTTATAGCATCCATAAAAGAATAATTTTATAACAAATACGAGTAAATTACAGAAAACTATAAAGAATAATGACAATGAACAGACCATTTGTTTACTGATCCTCTGCCATCATATTCTTCCCCCCACTTTTCCCACCATGATTGATCATTAAGGGTTCCATGCTTGTAAGCTCCTTTTTTTGTCCAACCTTTAGCATCATATTTTTCCCACCTAAGAAATAAGTTAATTTTATAATTAAGATAGCATTGAAAAAAGACATCCTTAAAACAAAGTAATTAATAGTGAAAGTTCGATAACTTAGACGTACCAATTCTCATACCATTCAGCATTTTCTGAACCAGATTTTGCTTGCTTCTGAGCACTTCTCTCTATCCTTGCAAGATTACTGCAACCACCAAGAAGGTCAAGGTACACTCATAACAAATTAACAAACACATGAAGGATCTGACAATGGAAGTGCTTCACGTGAAGAGATATTGCTTCATGATTTGTCAGGTTCAATTGCATCTGAGCCTATAATTATGATCTAATAACATGGCTATTAATAGCAAGCTTAAAAATTAGGAAAAAAAGTTTGACGCTTCTGTAAGAATAAAAATATGGAGAGAATTAATAAATCCATCCCATTTTGAATTGAAAATATCAAAAAATTGAAGTTATATCTGTAAATAAGTTAGATTTGGTCATCAGACAACTTAGAGAATAATAAACCTAAAAATAAAAAATCGGCAAAAGTTATTAGTATCTACACAATGTATGGCAAATAAAGGAAGGGAAAAGATCAAGATTGTGATATATACAAAAAAACATCTCTGATTATTGCGTATTGTGTTTAGTCGCTTATTATTTCTTTATTTATCTTATTTTTTATCTTGTTACACGCATGATAGACTATATTATCCATATATTATCCATATTGATTAATTTATTTAAATTATCACTTTAATTTAATTTCTTTTATTATATTTATTCAATTTTTTTCTATGCTCCAATTTTCTTTCTATTTTTTATTTCAATATTTCTATTATGTTTGTATTTTTATTGTGGACCCCAATGCCATCATAATATAGTATGAAGCATGTTCTCTTCAATTCTACTTAAAAAAAGTAACCGAGTCAATTTTAAAAACGAAGTAGTAGTTATGCTAAGAACCAAACTGTCATAGCGATCACATGACCAGTGAGTCAACAGAATCAAGCGCCTACAAACAAAAAGCAATTAAAAACTTAAAAGAATATTCTTTGGACTTTCATAGGTCACATTCAAGACCAAATAGTAAGTAAAAGGATGCTAGAAACCATAACATTTTGGATTATCTGCATCCAAATCATTGTCGTTCATTATTCTTATTAGAAAAGAGAAAGAACTAGAAAGTAGTACACCTTTCCTCAATTATCATTCTGCAAGCAAATATGTGCAAATTCCTATATTAAAAATTTCAAAACATGTAATACTTTAGACATGATAATACTCCCTTGCAAACTCAAAATAACATAAAAGATACTATTATGAGTTCCATAAGGTCAAATCCAGGGATAGCAGACACACCCAAAGACATTTAGTTTGGCATATTTAGGGGGTATAGCAAATAATATTTCAAATGTGGATTTTATGGAGAGAATTATAGCTAGCACATGATTAATAAGGTATGCCATGTGATTAACA
This sequence comes from Dendrobium catenatum, assembly GCF_001605985.2. Classification (NCBI taxonomy): domain Eukaryota; kingdom Viridiplantae; phylum Streptophyta; class Magnoliopsida; order Asparagales; family Orchidaceae; genus Dendrobium; species Dendrobium catenatum. Next base: position 350,484 of record NW_021586606.1, read on the forward strand.
AGTTATGCCATGGTGGAGAGAGCATGTGACCAAAAAGAAAGTGGTATATGAGCAAAATGAAGAAGCGTAAGACCGACTTCAACAAGGTGATGATGATGCTTTTTGAGAGGCCATTTAGTTCCAAAGTGTAGGGAGGTGTGGTGAAGTGGGGGTGCTTATAGAGGCAAGGAAGGATTTGAGAGGCCATTTATTCACCACTAAAATTTTGTATAGAGTGATATAATGGGTTGTTGGAATTGTTTTTCCACAAAAGATTTAAAGGTGGTGAAACAAGAGAAAATGTTGGAGTTTTGCTTTAAGTGGTAAAGCTAGATGAAGCAAGTGAAGTGATAAACAAATATGATATAACCATAACTATTATCATAAGAATTGATTGGAGAGGACCACAGGCAAGAATAGATAAGTTCTATAAGATGAGATGTAGAAAAATAACTAAGGAAACTATATAATGATAGATAATGATTTTTAATTATCCTCTAATAAAGATAATACCTAAGCTTGCATTCCATAGAAAAACTTCAGTCAGCTGGATATATGAGCAAATTATTTTCGCAAACTTACATAATTTTTGTTTTTCATATTGGTATCATTGTCGAGGAAACATAACTAGGGAAAAAAACTAGAAAAATAAAATAAAATGATTTTTTCCCTTTTATAATCTTCGATCAGGGCCTTATGAAAACTAAAATTAACTCATCAGGTCTCAAGCCACTAATACTCGCCAATTTCATAATTTCATACACAAAGGAATTATCATCAATTACAGTAATAGAATGAGAAAAGAAAGAGGAATTTAAGCGTTTAGAAAATTGCAATGGCTGAGGCAAAAATTACCTTAGGTGAGGACGGTAGAAACATTTACATCTAAACATGGGACATTTATGCTAGTAAATAACTTAAAAAGAGCTATATATTTACAACATATGCTTAAATGAGCCATTAAGTTAAAATGTTTTGTATAGTCCTACGAGTTTCTTACAACTATCCAGACCAAGATGTCTTAAAATTTTTTTTCGCCATTTGAGAATCCGAAGTTATCAGAACTTTCAATCCTCATATTTCTCTAGATTTGATAACCTTGACTCTTTATTCAAGCAATTGTTAATATGTTTGGGCCTTTCAGATGTATTTATGTCAAGTATTTTTAATAAACATCATCAAAACTAACCCTCTCACAAAATAGATCATGGGTATATGACTAGGCATTTCACATGAAATTTGTATTAGACACAATAATGATATCATATGTAGGCAATACAACGTTTGAATTTTAATGTTTTGAGAAACTCAACCTCCATTCATCTTGGTAGAGAACTTCTTGCCATGTCTCCCACCATGAATCTCCATCAGCATTTTTTCCAGATTTCTCTGCACCTAGTAAAATAAAGTAGATAAGTATGTCAAAAAATTGCTCAAATGTTAAAAATATTTACTTGAGATATAAAGACAAGTGTTTCAGAGAATCATGTAGGAATTACCCATTACATAACCTCAAGAATATGAGTGTATAATATGATTTATCAATATTCATGAAAAATAAATTGGGATAACAATGAGCAATGGAAATTTAAATATGCCAAAAGACGTCATAAGCTCTTGGCAATGCATAAGGCACCTATAATGATATAGAATTTCATTATAAAAAATTCCTCCAAATAAATGTTGAGCACATAAACACAAATACATGACATAAATGAAATTCCATTATGGAAAAGAAAGCTTTCATTCATTATTAATAGAGAAGCGTCACTCTACAATTTGTAAAGCAATTATGGATAGCACTTACGAGTCAGCTGGCCATAGTGCAAAAGAAGACTTGATTCATTCATATAAATTACATAGGAATTGAAAAGGCTTCCTAAATTTGCAAGATTAATCCCTACTGCCTACTCATCAATACGTCACTATTATAATTATTTTGTAACTATAATTTTATCAACTTATCAATCCATCGACTATTGTAGTTATTATTCCCTAATTTTATATGTTTTCTACTACAAACTCTCCTAAGATTGTACAAATCCTATCAAATATTTGAATAAAATATCACCAATTCTCTCCAATTCCTTTCGTCAAATGAAAGTTAGACAACACGAGGATCACAATAGCAAAGATAAATGAGACAACAAATGATAAAAGTAAAGCTACTATTTTCACAATTATCATAATAATTAGTGTTGGTATCCCAATAACACAATTTTAGACAAGGAAGCTTTACAATGCATACCACCTTTCAGAATTTGAGAAACAATAATATAATAAATCAGAATGACTAACGCCATTTAACTTTTTACTTAGAATGGTGTCTGGTATAAGAGCTACAATTGCTACAAAGTAACATTACAAAAGGTTGTTGCTCAAGAATTACTTCGATATAAAAATTAAATTTTCTATAAAATGCAATAATTTGCGGGCATCAAATGCTCTTCAAACAACTTCTGCCAAAAAAAAAAAAAAATTGCTGTTTGCCATACCTAATTCTTTGTATCCAGTCCAATCACTTTTCTCCCACCACTGCCAAGCAAATAAAAAAAAAGGCAGGTAAATGCATTCACCTGGTAGGTTTACGGTGATTATTATGGAGATGAAATGCAATACAAATTATGAATACAAAACAAAAGAAAGATTTGCCCGTTCTAACTGTCATTAAAAAAAGAATAAATCTTCTTCTTTATCTTCAACATAAGCAAGTAATTGGTTCCACATACCAAAAGGACTCTTCTATCATAGGCTATAGCCAGAAGAAATAGGACAGATTTAGTTCATCAGATTAACATTTGGCTGATTAATGATGAGAAATTTATCAAAACGCACCACTAAATACATTTACGAAAATCGTAGCAAGCCATGTACATCAGATCCAAGACGTCCACAAGTTTTTATTGTTTTTCTTAGATGACATTTTGGTGTATAGTTGTTCTGAGACAAAGCATGTGGAGCACTTGAGGGTCATATTAGTAACATTGAAGGAGCATCAGTTGTATGCCAATTTGAGAAGTGTTTTTTTGCACGACAAAGGGTGATGTCTAAATCAAGAGTAGCTACAGATCATTCAAAGATAGAAGCTATGTTCGAGTGGCCTTTACCCAAAACCCTGAAGGAGTTGGGGGGTTTTTGGGACTAACCGAGTATTACAGGAAGTTTGTGAGGGAATACATCTTTATAGTATGGTCGTTGACAGAGCAATTGAAGATGGTTAGTTTCAAATGGGGGGAGGTTGCCACCCATGCATTTGGGCAGCTGAAGAAAGCCATGACGAGTTTCCCTGTGTTAGCACTACCAGATTACAATCAACCCTTTGTAGTGCAGACTGATGCATCAGGCTCTGGGTTGGGAGCAGTTCTCATGCAGAGTCAAAGACCCATAGCTTATTTTAGTCAGGTGTTGACTGCGAGGGCCAAGCTGAAACCAGTTTATGAAAGAGAGTTGATGGCAATAGTATTAGCAATATAGAAGTGGAGACCTTACCTATTGGGGCGACAATTCATAGTTAGGATTGACAAGAAAAGTTTGAAGTTCCTGTTAAAACAGAGGATGGTACTAGAGGAGCATCAACGCTGACTTTCCAAGTTGTTGGGTTATAACTTCGAGATCCAGTACAATCCCGGGCTGAAAAATAAAGCTTCAGATGCTATCTCCAGGCATAGTAAAGATCCTCGGGTTATGGCTCTATCTGATCCCATGGTGTTGGATTGGGAGGCCTAGAGGTGTGAGACCGAGTAGGATGAGGAGCTAAGTAAGATCAGAAGAGACTTACTGCGAGACAAGGATAGCCATCATGGTTACTCCTTGAAGGGTCAGAAGTTGCTATACCATGGACGATTTGTACTGTCGAGGACATCACCACACATCCCTCACTTATTATAGGAATTTCATGGCGCAACTATTGGGGAACATTCAGGAGTTCAGAAAACATATCATAGAATGGCAGCGAAACTACATTGGGTGGGCATGCGAAAGGATATAGAGGAGTTGGTGGCTAGTTGTGATGTGTGCCAGAGACACAAATAACTAGCCATGACTCTAAGTGGTCTTTTACAGCCGTTAGCATTACCTGAGAAGATATAGGAAGAGATGACTATAGACTTCATTGAAGAACTACCTAGATTAGAACTTCACTGTGATTCCAGTGGTGGTGGACAGATTGAGCAAATATGCTCATTTTATTTCCTTACGCCACCCATACACAGCGATGTCGGTGGCAGCCTCATTTATTAAAGAGGTGGTCCATTTGCATAGCATGCCTAAGGCCGTTATGTACGATCGAGACAGAGTTTTTTTGAGCCACTTCTAGAGGGAGTTATTCAAGATGCAATGGAGTATCTTGAAGCGAAGTACAAGTTACCACCCTTAGATAGATGGCTAGACGGAGATGGTGAATCACAATGTGAAGACTTATCTTCATTGCTTGTTATCAGATACATCAAAGATGTGGGCCAAGTGGTTAGCCTAGGCAGAATATTGGTACAACACTTCATATCATACAGTAGCCCAGACAACACAGTTTAAAATCCTATATGGAAAAGATTCACCTCATCTAATACATTATGGGCATGGCAACACGCTAGTGTCATAAGTGGAGCAATACATGAAGAAAGAGACTGAATTTTGGCAGAGTTGAAGGAACATCTATGGAGAGTACAACAAATCATTAAGAAGCAGACAAATGGACATAGGAGAGACATGCAGTTTGAGGTTATGGATAGGGTTTACTTGAAGATCCGACCTTACAGACAAAGGACTTAGGCTCAACGAAGGAATGAGAAGCTCTTCCCCCACTACTTTGGGCCCTAAGAAATAGTTGAGTACATTGGCGCAGTAGTATATCGCCTATGATTTCCACTGACCTCTGCCATCCATACCTATTTCATGTATTGCAATTGAGACAAGCCATTGGAGCTCACAAAACCTTTCCCATACTACCAGCCTCACCATCAAAGGATATGGAAGTGATATTATAACCACTGGAGGTGAAAGGGGTGTGCCAAGGAGACAAGAGGATCGGGGAGGTGTTGATCAAGTGAGAAGATTTACCAGAGTATGAGGCGACATGAGAGCCCTACAATACCATCCAGAAGCAGTTTCTCTCTTTACACCTTAAGGAAAAGGTGACTTTTTAGAAGGGGAGTATTGTCAACAAATCAATAACCTTTTTGCTCTCCTGTAGGGCCTTAGACCTCCTTTATCATCTATTGGAGAAGAGGCTTTGGGGGGAGGAGCTCTTTGGGAAAGATGTAAGGGGTATTTATTAAGGGATTTGGGCCGATTTGAATTCAAAATAAGGAGAGAAGTATAAAGGTTTATACGAGGGTTAGTAGGGTTGTTTTATTTGAGCATGTTATGTGTTTACTGTAGTTGTATTTTGAGTTGTTCCTAGCGGCGCCTAGGGCTTGTGGAGAGTCGATCTACCTCTTGAATAGTAGATCAACTTGTACTTGGTTTGTTGTGATGAGATAAACATCTTTCTTGCTGATTTTTCCTATGTTTTATCTTGTTCTTGCTGTTTTGCTATGTGGAAGACAAATTCCTATCACAAGCCAACCCATAAATGACATAATATTATTGATAATTTACTCAAGCTGCTAATGAGTTGGTACAACGCTCATTTTATAGGATCAACGTAGACATTTAATCATTCACATCAAATATGTATACTTCAATGGAGCAGGCATGACATAATCTTTCATTTGTTATTATCTAATATACCTGAAATACTCCTAATGGAAATCAAATAACCATGATTCTACATACAGATCAATCACATTTTTGCGCACTACAATGAGAACCCCTTTTCTTGGGAATCATATGAGCACTTTGGAACATGTGCGTGAATAACCGAGAAACCTTAATTTGCAAGTATAATTTTTAATTGGTTTCCTTGAGGCTTTCGAGACCTAAAATTGTGAGCCGATTGTGGATACTTGGGTGAAATATTATCACAGTAAGGTTTTTGAAATATATGAAGAATAATGAGATACCTTATCCGATGGGGGTTCGTGGAATGCATGAAGAAGATGATCACCTTATTTGAATTCTCTAATGACAGTTGTTGTAGAGTTCAACATTGACAAGAAGCATCTACGTTCTGGGCTATTTTTTCTTCGATGTCGGTATCTTTTTAGGAGGTAATCTTGTAATTCAGATTTTTCTTTGGGCTTCTTTTTTGATTGAGTATAGTGTGCCTAGGTTTTAGAAAGGCATTGGTAGGTGTTCCTTTATTGTGTACACTAACTATTATTGTGGCTTTTGTGTGTCTAGTAGATTGAATCCTCTGTTCTTTCCCATGAATGTAGACATGTTTGGAGCCAAATTACATAAAATTTATTATTTTTTTGTTAGTTCTTAATTGCTCACTTTCGTGTTTTACTTTCTTGTTGCATCATTCTTGTTCATGATGAGTTCACGCTTGAGTTTTAACATACCTGATAAAATATAATTTAAATGCAGAAAATGCATGCATGAAAACAAATTCCTAGAAGCCTTTTTATGTAATATGGTAAATATTCATAGACATCACCTATAAAAATACTCATATAAAACTATGCCAAAGGTTAGGTTCTAGTCTGAACACCTACTTATCCTACATAAGCACAAACCGACATACATACATTTTTAGGGTGTTAAGATTCTCCCACTTAGTATTGTTGTTTGAGAATTGAAGTTTTAAATAAAAAAAATCAATGAGCGGCTCATACTTTTTTGTATAATTATGGTAACTCATTAAATCCTTATCACTTTTCTCCATACTAGATGCATTAAATGTGCCCCTAAATTTCTTATGAATGCATAATGAAAGGGACATGAATAAGAAAAGTGGTTGGGAAACATGAGATAAACAAGTATTATTAGAGATCTAAAAATTTTAATTGATAAAGCATATGTAAATTAGAGCAAGCTTAAGGGAAGTAATGTTTACAATGAAATTTAATTATACAGATTGAATAGCCGAGCTGCCCATGCCACCAAAGGCACAATCAATATTATGAAGCCAAATTGACCTGTCTAAGTAAATCTGCCATAAAACAAAGTCACTAGGTAGGGTTGAGGAGAATTTTTTTGAGAAAAAAATAAGCAAGAGCTAAAAAAATTGCTACAACGTTAGTTTTAACTTCTATTAACATGACTTTAATTCTACACGTACTATTCCAAAAAAGATCATTGCATCTCCCTCCATTTCAAAGTCACTTCAATAGGTTTCTAGAATATTTTTATAATATTTTTTTTAATATAATACATATAAGTTGTATATATATATATATATATATATATATATACAAAACATGCAATCATATTACAAGCACAAATAAACTAAATGATTATCATATTGCATTTGTTCAAGTAACTTCAAGCCCAAATATAATTTCCTTGGGAATCTTAATATAATAGGGCAAGAAAAACTAAAAATGCCCTTCCATAATTATCCTAATTGATATTCCATAATAACTAGTTCTTCTTTGATCTTTCATACTGAAATCTCCGATTGAGTTCTATTGTATGCTTGGCATCCATTATTTAATAACATAAAAGGAAAGGAGGAAGGGCTATGCACAGGGAAGAGGAACTTATTTTCGTAGTTAGGTTTAAGAAAGCAATTAAACAAGAAAACCAAAATCATAACCAATAGATTCAATTAATATAAATACTGAAACAAAAAAGTCTTGGATTCCCACCCCCAGGATGGTTGGGAAGTGAAGCAATGCCTTTTATAGTTCAATGTTCATAACAAAAATGACATTCTATTACTAAAAACTTTGTCTGTTCACAATTTTTCCTAATGTAGATGAGAAGTACTTCGTATAGGACAAAAAATACAAGAAAATCGATTATCAACTTTGAATTATAGAAGTTAAACCATACATTTTCTTTCCATTCTGAAGAACCGTCATGAGATTGGCCGCCCATTTTGTTCCATCGGCACTTGTAGCCATTATCTCCACGTTCTTCTCCACTTTCTTGATACCATGTACTACCATCCTGATTAATGCCAGATTCATTAACATGCTCATCCAACAAGTTGATTCCCCAATCCTTTTCACTACCAATACCAGTGTCTATAAGAGAGATTTCAAAAAAAAAAAATATGCGTACTTAGAAATTACAAGTAGAGTGAGCAGAAAGCCAAACTAGAGTAGTTTACATGTCTTATATTTTTTCCATGTTAATGCATTAAACTGCACATGATACGGTTTACAGAAGATGACTCGTTTCAAAAATGAATTTCTCATACAAAGCATATAGCATTGGTATTATAATTTAGGGATTAAGCTAATAAAAGATAAGAAAGGTCCATTGCATCATTATTCAATAGTTGAACAAACCTCTTTCAGGTGGAGTATCACGAGATTGAGGAGCATTGTTCTTTGGGTTGTTGCATCGAGGATAAAAGTCTTTCTGCTTAGAAAGCCCTTTCGACCTACAAAAATAATAAGAAAGCACATCAAAAGCACCAAAATAAAAACATAATATCAATCAAAGATCACAGAGAAAGAAGATTTATCCATCAATGTACCAAAAAATATCTCCCAAAATATTCCACAGTTGATACTAAGAGAATATTGACGATTACATAGTTATTTTTCTTAAATAAATGATTAATACACAGTAGGGTGCTAAATCCGCTGATATGTTACTAAATTTCGTAAAAAATACATAACTTGGAATGCATAGAAAAGGAAATCAACAGAGAAGAATCGATTTTACTATTAGGAAGGAAGACCCTATAGCTTCTGCACTCGAAATTTCAAAAAGTGTTTAGCAGTAAACGTGGAGAACATTCAAAACATAGAATATGACCTTAGCAACATAGGTCTATGAAAGCATCAAAAGTTTCCTTGCATGGTAATATAGTGCACTGGTCATCACAATCTGAAAGGTGAGTAGATTCCTTCTGTATGAAAGGTTATTTGACCAGATAACTAAAATCAATCCAGATGATAAGAGATGAAAGGACATATCAAATGCCTTATCAGACATTTCTAAATAAACATTTGGAATGACAAGTACATTTTGTGAATATAGTTCCTAATTTCAGGTTGATGCCTTAATTTTTCATGGATTTCAACTTTCAAGTAGAAAACAGTCAGTTTCCACGAATTACAGAGCCTATTATTAAGTATTCTGGTGTACTATCATCTCTATTACCATTTAACACTTTTTTCTGTGAAAAGCCAAGCATTTCAGCTTACTTCTGTTCCATGAATTATCTCTTATCTCAACCACATTGTGATTTAGTATCAAAAGCTTCTTATAAGTCCGTTCAGGGAATAACCCAACCCAACAATCTTCAAAAAACGATGGGTTCCTCAACCACCAAACCATGAAATTAAATTAGTGTTTTGTTTATTCAACTAAGCTCACCAAGTGATCTGTAACATAGTGCTCTGAACCAGCTCTCGAAGACGGGGTAGGCTGGATGTCATCATTAAAACGTCCCTAATTCCAGTCGGAAAAAAAAATCGCCTTTTTTTAACATCAAATCTCCAATTCCTATCACTCACCAGGCCTACCATGAAGACCCTAGCTTTCACGTATGATCAATAAAACCACTAAAATGTACATAGGAGAGAATAATTTAAAGAGAAATTCATGAACAAAGCGATCGATAAAAGAACTACCTAATCATGTCGGAAGTAAACAGAAAGCGAAATAAAGAGAGATAAAGAGAAGAAGAAGACGATGAAGAACCTTGCGAAAGATAAGGGCGTGGCCGGCATAGCTCTCGCCCGGAATCTCCTGGGGCTGTTCTTCAGCTCCATCCGTCGCCACTCCTCGAGCGTATCGGCAGGGCTCTTCCGCTGCGTAAGTTTGCGAATCTCCGAGTCCGAGCAACAGTATAGGATCCCTTCTTGAACTTTCCTTCTTCGTAACTCTAGCGTTCGCGGGCCTTGCAGCGGAGGGAAAGCTCTCACCCTCCTAATTCTAAAGCCTAATGGCTGCGGCGCAAAGCCTCTGGAGCTCGCAGCCATTATCCGACCCAAAGTCCAGAGTCCAAATCCTACAAACCTAACGGAGAATGGAGCCGACGAGGTCCGACAGCGAACAGCGGAGTGTCGGAGGTATTTTATAGAAACAATTTCCGGAGGCTGGGCGATGGAGAAGAGAGACTGAAGCGGGAAAGCAACGGCGCGGATGAGATCGACAAATCTATGATGAATTGTGGCGGCCCATGACTGAGCCCGGTGGGAGCCCATGTAGGCCCGGCCCGCATCAACCTACCGCAACACTGCTCACACGTGGCACGTAGTTCCGTCTCGAGCGGCTCATTAATCACGCTGTTAATCACGATGGATTTGTTTCTTGAATCACTGTAACCGTCCGATCGGCGTCATTAGAATCAGGTAACGGTGCGATCCCGTTACCCCCTTGGCTCCCATGTCGATAACGGGATTTTGAGCAACGAGATTAACAGTGATGGTGGGTTATTGCTTACCGTCTTACCGTACTAATTTCTGTTAGCCCTCCGTGGCACGGCAAATTATTGGGTCAGGTGACCGGAGCCAAAAGATAAGTTCGGACAGCCAATAAAAATTTGCCGCGTCACCTTGCGCTTTAGTTGCACTTTTTGACTTGCGCTTTAGTTGCGCTTTGGTTGCGCTTTAGTTGCGCTTTGGTTGCGCTTTAGTTGCGCTTTTTGACTTGCGCTTTAGTTGCGCTTTGGTTGCGCTTTAGTTGCGCTTTGGTTGCGCTTTAGTTGCGCTTTAGTTGCGCTAATTTTAAAATAATATTTTATTATTATCCGAACCTATCTCTGCGTTCGATCACCTGACCCAATAATTTGCCCAGTGGCACGAGCCATTTAGCGCGTACCGCAGATTCCGGAATAATGATGATTGTCTCCCGCCGGGAGCAGGCGGTCCGCGGTTCTTCTTTTTTATTTTCTCATTTCTACCTATTTCTTTTCTATGGATTTATTGAAAGATTTTTCTCACCTTTAAAGATGTCGGAAGTTTTAAATAGTTGAATTGGGCGAGTTTCTTCTGCAAAAGAGTTTTCGGTTTCCTTCTTGTCTTAGAAGGATAATTTGGTGATGTTTTCAGAGGATGAGGTCAATAAGGTTTCCAACAAATTGGGGATTAACTCTACTAGGTTGCTCAAGAAAGAAATTCTAGAGAGGTACGTAAGAATGATTTCTTGAATTTCTTCTCATTCACTTCAACGAGTAATACATGAGTTTACATGGGTATTTAGAGACTAATATTTACATAGCTGACGTGTCATATGTGGCTGAGAATGGTTTAAAAACATGTGGCTGTCGTTGCTCTGATTTGCGGCTATATTCGTATCTTCGGTTTCTTGTTTTGCCTTCTTGCTCTTCTGTTACACTTCTTCTGTTGCCTTCGTCTATCTTCTCTTCTGATGTGCACATGGGTTGTTAGCTCATTAGGTAAGAGACCTTTCTGAGGTTCTTCGTTCTGTTATGACAAAAGCTTGAATGTTAAAAGATATGTTCTAGTTTCTATCCTTAAATGATGGTTTCTTTTTTTTTGAAATTCTATTGTCCAAAATATTATGATCTTGTCTGGACAGGAGAATCGTTGTTTTTTTTTTTTTTGATCGACCGTTTATTATTCAAAAATGATCTCCTCTTTTTAGCCATAAGAGGGAAGAATTATCACTGATTCCTATATGCACTAAAATTGTGGATCTTCCTTTAGTTTGTTGGACCTCATAAGGGATTTCTAAAATTGTTAGTTTAGTTGGGGTGCCGATAGCAGTTATTACACTTACTGTGGAGCAATTGTGTCTCACTTTTTCTCAAGTATGTGTGTTGGTTAATACGTAATCTCCTCTTCCTGATGAGGTTAATGTTTCTATTACTCGTACTATTATTAGTTTGAAAGTGATTTATGATTGGAAACCGACTCATTGTTCCGATTGTGGGTTGATTGTTCATCCTTTTTATGTTTGTCCCTCTCAACCTAAGGTTTCTCATGTGGATCAAGAGAATGATAAAATAGTCAAGGAAAAAGAGACTGTTCAACCTCATGGTACAACTAGAAGTAGGATTTCTTGGAAGTCTTCTGCTAATTTTCCAGTTGAGAATAAAATGTTTAGGAATAGAAGTAGAAGTTGGGTGGCTAAGCGTGACTCATCTAGTTTTTCTTAAATTTATATTTCTTCTTTTAAAAATAAGCTGATAAGTAACAAGTCAGATGGATCAGATTCTTTGGATGTTCAAATTTTAGCTATTGAAGCTATGAATGTTGTTATTCCTAACTTGAATTCTCCTACATATTCTTCACCTGTTGTGGTTTTGCCTTCAGCATTTCCTGGTTCTGATATTGTTACTAGCAATAATAATTTTGATTTGCACAATAAAAATAAGTTTCTTGTATTGCAATCTGAAGTGTCAAAAGATCTTTTGAATCAAGATGATGGTTCTCGTCATTCTTTTTTAAAAGATAACTTGAGTAAGGTTTTAAAAGATTCTAATTCTGATTCTAATAATCAGATGATTTTAAAACAGCCCACAGCTTCAAGTAAGTTGCCAATAACTAAAACTGCTAGGAAGGCTACCCATTCTTCATCTAAATAATTATGTTTTTCCAAATATGTCGTCCTGGAATGTTAGAGGCTTTAATAGTCTTGATAAAGTTAATTCTTGTAAAGATCTTGTGAGTTCTTATAGTGTGGATCCGATTTGTATCATTGAATATAAAATTTATTTGGCTTTGGTAAGGATCCCTGGTTCTCTGCTAGGCATAGGATTTGTTATAATGAAGATAGTTGCAATAACTTTATTTTTTCTGATCCTGGGAGAATTTAGATTAAACGGAATGTTTCATATGTTTCTTTTTCTCTTATTTTTTTCAATTGACTAGTTGATTCATGATTGTTTAAACGCGAGCTTTGCTTACTCCTTTTATATCACTTTGACTTATGCTTCAAATAATCATGTTGATTGGTAGATTTTGAGGAATGATATTCTTAATTTGTCCACTAATATCTTTTCTCCTTGGATGTTGCTTCGTGATTTCAATTATTTTAGATTTTCTAATGAAAAATCTGGAGGTAATTTCTCCCTAATAACATGTTATGAGATTTTAATGTTCTCTTTTTTAATATAGGGGTTCATGACCTTTCTTTTGTTGGTTATTTTTATACTTGGTTCAATCAAATAAGTGATTGCCCAATTCACATTAAGCTTGATAGAATCTTGGTAAATAAGTATTGGTTGGATGAAATTTATGCTTCTTACTATGATGTGGATAAGCCAAGGTGTTCTAATCATAGCTTGCCGATTCTCTTTAATAATACAATGGCTAATCTGAAGCATCAATTTATTTTAAAAAATTATTGGTATTCTAATATTATTTTTTGGATTTACTTATTGAATCTTTTACTTTGCCTATTGTTGGTAGTCCAATTTATGATCTTTATAATCGATTGAATAAATTTAAAGGTTATATTAAAAGTTAGTTGTAGGTTTCTTCTAATTTTATTTCTAGTAACTTGACTGTTTTATAGATGGATCAAAAAAGGTTTTTGTAGGAAATTCAAAATAATGCATTGGATATTAAGCTGAACTCAGATTTTAAAGAGGTTAATGCTCTTTTGGTTCATTATCAATCCTTATAGGCTTCTTGGCTTATTCAGAGATCGAAAGCTAGATGGCTTGCAAATGGTGAAGATCATTTGAGTTTTCTTTATTCTAAGATTCATAGTAGATAGAATAGAAATAATATTAAGCTATTTATTCCTCATATGGTTTGATTTCTGATTCTAAGGGTATTTTGGATGCCTTTGTTTAACATTTTAAAAGGTTTTTTAACTCTCGTACGTCATCTTTAGCTTCTAAATTTGCTATTATGGTGGGTAACACTTTTCCTATTTTGGCTATTTCAAGTCTTCCATCTCCTATCCTTATAGATGAAATTTAAAATTTTATTTTCTCTCTGGGCCAGATGGCTATACTTTTGAATTCTTTAAAAATGTTTGGGACATTGTTGGACGTACATTTAGTAAGGCTATTTTTCATTATTTTTCTTTTGGAAAAAGGACTAGAGCTACCAAAGCTACTGCTATTGTTCTTATTTGAAATGCTCACACGCTTCTCAAATTTTTTATTTTAGGTCTATTTCTTTATGTAATATTTTTTATAAAATAATATTTAAAATTTTGGCTAATATAATGTAAATTGTTATGCCTTATATTATTCATATTAGTCAATTTGGGTTTATAAAGAAGAGAATTTCAAATATTTTATTAGATTCTAAAATACTGAGAGATTTTAACATTGGAAAAGTTAAATATTTATGTGCTGAGATTGATAGTAATAAATTTTTTGATATTGTTTATAGAGATTTTCTCTTAACTAGAATGACTCATAAAGGGTTCTCTAAAAAATTTGTAAGTTGGATTAAAGATTGTATTGAGGAAACTTTTTTCTATATTGCTCTAAATTATTCTTTGGAAGGTTTCTTTAATTCTTCCTCCAATCTTCGTCAAGGCTATTCCTTATCTCCTTATTTTGTATTGTGATGAACACTTTATCAAACATGATTGATAACAATTTCCTTGTGAAAGTTCGTTAGGGATGTTAAGCCCTATAGAACTGGCCCAAGCTAATCAAGAGAGAGGTGAATTGAAAAACTATAAAATCAAAGATAAAACTCCAACCAAAATCACCATAAACAAAGTGCGGAAATTAAAATAAATGCGGAAGCGATAATAAGAAAAGAACACACCGGATTTATAGTGGTTCGGTCAAACCTTGACCTACGTCCACTCCTTGGAGGCACCTTCCAAGTATTGCACTAAAATCGTGACTCTCCTTTAGCCCCCACAACTAGGCGAAGAAGCCCTTACAAAATCACTTCCACCTTCCCCGGTGTGGCGGAGTCGCCGGGTCCTTTGACACCAAAGAGATCTTCTTCTTTGGTGAACTTACCTCGAGACAAGCCTTGAATCCGATGGTACTAAGGTGCGAGTTCGCCGGAGCAACCGTGTGGATCCCCCACCACACTCCCTTAAGTTCCTCCCCCTCACAGGATCTTCTCCCTCTCAAACTCCACCCTTTCCTCTCTCCATTTCAATCTCTCTCTTCAAGTTTCCCCCACAAGAACGAAGCTACAATGGCTGCCAAAGACTCTTACAAAAGTTGCCATGCCATAGCTTAAATAGAAGCTCT
Source organism: Dendrobium catenatum (assembly GCF_001605985.2). NCBI lineage: Eukaryota > Viridiplantae > Streptophyta > Magnoliopsida > Asparagales > Orchidaceae > Dendrobium > Dendrobium catenatum. Next base: position 365,614 of record NW_021586606.1, read on the forward strand.
CAAAACGAGCTCATTAATGCAAGTTGTCGACATTATCGTCCAGGACGATAGGCATATCGTCCTGGCCGATCAGTACAAATTCAGCTCATCAGCCTGGGACGATTTGGGACGATCAGAAGAAAATTGGTGACATCGTCCTGGCCGATATCATGATCGTCCAGTCCAATTAGTTTAAAACTGATTTCAATCATCCTGATCATCGCCCTGAATTCGAGCTGTCTGATGTAGATCGTCCAGGACATCGTCCCGGCCGATCAGGCGATCGTCTAGGCCAATGTGATCGTATAAATCAGCCATTAATTCTTTCCAAATATACCAGATCACGTTAGGCATAATTGAGTTAGATCAGCCTGGACGATATAAAGATCGTCTTGGCCGATTTCCTAAAACAAAGAATTCCTAAACTGATTATGGCGGTTGATTCTTTCTGAATTAAGACTATCGTCCTCGCCGATACATGTATCGTCCAGGCCGATATCAATGACAGCTGCCTTAATGAGGATGCCCTAATTAGGGTTTCTGATTTTGGACATATCGTCCAGGACGATATAAATATCGTCCAGGACGATATAAATATCGTCCTGGCCGATATAAATATTGTCCTGGCCTATATGACCAAAAATAGAAATCTTATAGGGAACAATAGGAAATCTTCCAAATTACAAATCAACAGATCCCACACCAAATACAACAGACTCAAGAAAGGAAAAAGATTACAAACTGACACAGACCTAGTCTACCCAATCTTGAGCTGGTTCCAAATTGCAGTCTGATCGTGTGAACCTGAAACGTTAGCACAAAAGGCAATCGTAGAGAAATACGGAATGTTTGCTATCATCAAAATCATAAACCATGATCCGCAACACCTTGGATCACATTTTGAGGGCTTAAAAGTGGGGGATATTTATATTTCACATTTACTTTATGTGGATGATGTTCTTTTGTTTGGTAAAGCATCAATTAATAATGGTAAGAAGTTACATGCCATTTTGGATTATTTCTCTAAATGTTCTAGTCTCTTTGTTAATCATATTAACAAAAGTCTAGTTATGTTCTCAAAAGATATTATTGAGTATATATGTATGCAATCAATATTTATATCCATTCATATGTTATCTATTTATACCTATTACTATTTTATTTATCAATCCTATCAATATATATATATATATATAATACAAATTCAATGATGTTACTATCAAAATGTCCACAATATTTATATCTATTATATATAAAAGGTTATACAGTAAAAATTCAATAAATTATGAGAAAATATAATTTTATCGATTTAAGAAAGAAGAAATTCATCAAACTCAAAATTATTGAAAACTAAAATGAGATTTAAGTTACTTATAATGAATAAAAGAAATCTTTGAATAAATTGACAGACAAAAAAGCTCCAAACAATCTTCTTTCCCCTCCTCTCTTCCATCTTTGGCAAGACACGGTGTTAAAATTCAGATTTTTCATTTAAAAAATTCAAGTTATTACATCACCAAACACCAACATGTTATCAGCATACAATATAAAATATAATAATTTTCTTTACTTATGCCTTTAAATTAGCCTCTCAAAATATACAATCAAAATTTTGAGAAAGATCATTCATGATGATACAAAAACAAGGGCATTTAAAAAGGGTAGCCTCATTATTGCAAATGGATAAGTAAATGCTGGATATACAAGATATATTTCAAGATATAAAGCTTGGAGGGAATCCTTTAAGAGAGAGATTGTGTAGCAAATAATCTCTATTAATAGTGTTAAAAGATTTTTTTATGTCTAATTTTGCATAGAAGTAAGACACTTATCTTTTATTGAAAAAGAAAAAAAAAATTATTTCATTACCTAAATAAATGTTATTATAGACTATCTAAGCTTGAAAAAATCTAGCTTGAATTGATTGAACAATATGAGGCATCGACATTTTTAGCCTATCTTCTAAGATTTTAGTAATGATTTAATAGATGATGTTATAAAAGGATATCAATTTATAATCATAATGTAGAATACTTGTTCTAATTTTAGAATAAGAGAAATGACAGTAGCTTTGACACATCTAGAAAGTTTCCTAGAGTTAAAAAAAATAATAGCCACACAAAATTGTTCACCTATAATATCTTAAGCATCAACATACAACTCAAAATGTAAGACTATAATAGCCTAATTAAGGCAAAACTTTTTGTGATGTTAAAAATAACATATTTAAATTCTTTAGCATATATAGTAGGATTCAAGGAATCAAAAATATGAGGAGGAGCATAACCTCCAATGTAGAGGAGGGAGTTTAAGTTAAGAATTTTTTAGTGACTAGAGAAAAGGTCATTTTTCATCGACTATATCGTCCTTATAATTGGAATTCTCTTAAAGAAGTAAACAACTGTGTAATATGATTAACGTTCTTCCTTTCTGTAGTCATGTTGTAGAGGAAATGGAGACCATCTTCTCCATTAGCTAATCACTTAATCTCAGCTCCACAAGAAAAACAAGAAGTATCCATGGAAGAAAGCTCATCAATCTTGTGACCAACATAAGTAACTTGCTTTTTAATGTTATGATCAAAAGGTTTGCATCAAGTGAAGGATGGAATTTGACTTGCTCATCAATGTAGTTTTTAATGGAGCTAAAGCGAAGATTAGAAAATCCCTAAGTTTGCGATTTAAGAGCAAGACTTAAGGATTTAATCTTGCTATAGAGGAAAAAAATGCGATCAACGAGAAGTTAGAAGTACTCTTTAAGAAAGGTATCTTCCCCCAAAATTTTTTACGCATGAATCTATAACTCATTAAATAAGAAACATAAGATAGAGTGATGAGAAGCAAGTGATTTGAGCAAAAAGGAGGGTTAATTTCGTATTAGGATAAAGAGAAGGTTTCTAATAAAGCATTGTTAACTAAGAGAAGAACAATCCAATATAGGAGAGGTTTATTAAAATAGCTTCAAAAATAAAATTGCCGGAGTAAAAAAATTTGATAGGAGGGTGGGATTGCCACCAACTTTTTTAAAATTAAACCTACAAGAATTCCTAAACCCGATTAAGATTTAAAGACCAACTAGAGTAGAGCTAATGCTAGCTATTGATTGCCAAAGATTATTTTGATCTATGTTGGAGACACTATAAATGAAAGAGAGGTGGAAAGTGTTTGGACCACAAATCGCTAGATTATGGATAAATTGCATATTCGATTAAATGGAGGTGAAGTGCATTCTAGAATTTTTCCATTTGATCTAAAAATTTCCCGAGGTCACCGAGTGGAAGTTATTGTAGCTATTTTAATGGATAAAATTTACCATCTTATCACTCAAATTATTTTCTTTTATCTTAAGATAAATTTTATCCTCTTATCTTTTTTTTTTGTTCATATATTTAGAGCAAAAACAACTTACATTTCTAATAAACTTTTGTTTAGTTGCTTTTTATGCAACTTTTTAAAGCAAAATTACCATTAAGAGAGTTTTCTTCTTAAGAAAAGAAAATTGATGTAAGGATAGTTGATTAGTCTGAATTAGGGGTGCAAACGAGTCGAGTTGAGCTCGAGTCAGGGTTGTTCGAGCCGAGCTTATATGTCAAATGTCGAGCGCGAGCTCGAGCTCGAACTCAAGTCAAGCTCAATAGTCGAGCTAGAGCTCGACTCGACAGAGAAAAAAATAGCTCGTCAAGCTCTCGAGCTCAACTCGACAGAGAAAAAAAATTCCCTTGTCGCTACTCGCGTTCGCGTCCGTCGCCACTTCCCTCATCTCCGCTCACCGCATCGTCGCCAATGCCACGTCCACGTCATCGCTGCTCGCGTCCGCGTCCGCAGTCAATGCCGCGTCCGTCGACGCTCTGCGACCGAGTCCGTCGTCGTGACAGAAAAAAAATTCCCTCGTCGCTGCTCGTGTCCGCTTCCGCCATTGCTTCCCTCATCTCCATTCACCGCATCTTTGCAACCGAGTCCATTGCGACAAAGAAATGAATACGACCATGTTTAGAGAGGATGAGAAACAAATGTGTGAGATGGGGTCTAGGGCATCGTTACCTTCCTAGTGTGAAGTGTGAACACCTCCCGCAATAGCCGATTACCACCTCCTCAGATGCCCTTAGAGTTCTCCTTCCGCTTTCACGTTATCCCTCTCGAGTCACTCGCTCTTCTTTCCGATTCTCTGTCGCAACGTCGTCACTTCCTAATCCAGCAATTTCCCACCGCAATTTCCTTTTTCTTGCGTCCGTCGTCACTTCCCTGATTTCTTATTCCTTCCGCAATTTCATTTTTCCTGCAAAGCGAGCTGCTCGACGAGCTCTCGAGTTGATCAACTGGTTGTTCGAGCTCGAGCTTGATAAGCTATCGAGCTCAAAATTTGTGTTCGAGCCCGAGCCTGTTGTCGAGTCGAGCTCGAGCCGGCTTGACTCGGTTGCACCCCTAGTCTGAATAATTCATGTCATTCATTTGTACACTCTTTTTAAGCTAATATAATAAAAAAAATTATATTTGAATATCCTCATAAAAATTTGGTTAAAACATATTTTAAAATTTTTTAATTTATTTTAAAACTAATAAATATATTACATAAATAATTTATATTGTATTCTTTTCAAAGTACATTAAAAATTTTTAAATTTATTAAAAAAAATAAGAATTATAACTTAACTCAATGATAGGGGTGTCAATTTCGGCTCATGGGTTGGGTTCGGGTCGAATTCGAAACTGATCCGATAATATTTGGGTCAACCCAAACCCGAACCATTTATTATAAAAGGATCAATTTTTCGGACCCGAACCCGTCTCGCTTTGGGTCATGGTCAACCCGATATGACCCAAATGACCCGGGGCTGACCAAAAATTGCTAGTTTTCGGGTGAAGAATGGGCCAATCTCTGATTTTCGAGTCAATAACTCGTAATTAATCTCAGGTATTTATGTAAAGAAAGGATCAATTTCGTGTTTCTAGGTCAACGCGAATCTGACCCGGTTTTTGAAACTGGTCGATTTGTTGAACCCGAACCCGACCGGTTTCAGGTTCGGGTTGACTCTAACCCAAAATTTTAGGGTCAAATTCGTGTCAAATTTTTAGGTCATGTCAAATATTGACACCCGTACTCAATGGCCTGTGGCCAAGGATAATTTTCAATGGAACAGGCTCTTCTCTCTGGCCTCAAGTTGCGTAGCAAATCTAGCATGCTAAAATTTCTTCGCACTTCTTGGGAGTTAGGACTTGGGATAGGGGCTGAGGTGGATCCATGTCACATGACGTGGCACTAGTGACTATGAACCTGCCAAAGCAGACAGGAGTAACCAGGTTATGACACGTGCTGTAAAACGAGGAATGGTAAAGTTGATGTTATGTTTTGAAGAATTTTTAGCCGTATTAAGCCATAGGATTTGGTTCCACGTAGGAAGGTCCAGGTGGCATCTTGGCCTTCAAGTAGCAAGAAGCTATCGCTTGGCGTTTTGTTTACCGTGGTTTGCTCTTGATGGCTTCACTCTGTCGCTGGAATATTTGGTGATTGGGAAGGGAGCTCGATCTGATCCAAAATGAACTGAGAAAAGAAGAATGAGGTGATGAGTGATGCTCATGAAATTGGCTGTATTGGCCATAATATTTGCCGTTGCGGACTTGCAGTTTTGATTAGGGGTGTCAATTTCGGATCACGGGTCGGACTCGGAACTGACCCGAGTTCAAACGGGTCAACCCTAACCCGACCCGGATAGGTAAACGAGTCGGAAATGCGAACCCGAACCCGACCCGACGGGTTGCCGGGTTTACCCGTTTGAAGATAATTAAGATTAAAAGAGTCGCCTTAGATGGTTTGGTCACAAAAAATGATAGCCTTTTGATGACCCATTTTGACTTATGTTAAAAAAGGTAGAGGCAGACCTAAAAAGACTTGGTTAGAAGATATTAAAAAAGATATTTCTTTATTAGATTTAAACGAAACTTTGATTTTTAATATGACACAATGGAGAAAAAAAATTCATGCAGTGGATCCCACATAGTGGGATAAAGGTTTAATGTTGTTGTTGTATGGATAGCATTTTGTTATCATCAATATCATCTAAACTATTAACAAAGACCTTCTAATTTTACTAAAAGTAAATCATCATATTTATTAAAATTTTACAAAGATAAAATTTATTTTTAAACACCATTTGAAATAAAAACACATAAATAACAATAGAGAATTATATATCAATTATAAGACCTAGAATAATATGAGCATGCTAAGGTTTTGTGGGATGGCTTTTTTAATGTTTTTAAAGTTGTTTTTTAGTAAAAAAAAATTTAAATTAAAAAAAAATTGTTCTAAGCTGTTTCAGAAAATAATAAGAAAGCCATCCCAAACGAAATCTAATTCTAACTAATTTTTTCTTTTGAAAAAAAAATTAATGAACCAAAAAGTTTTTTTTTAATATAACGCTATTATATCTAAAGCTCATTAATTTTATATTATTATTATTTTTTTATTAAATTTGTAAACAGAATGCACATTATACATGGGCAATTAAACTGCTTTAGCAAGGCCCTTTGGTAGTGGTAGGCACTTAGATAGGCTTAGAACAAAAGCTAAAAAATATTTGTTCAAGTAGTTATAAAACTTTGATATTTTTTATTTGATGTTAATTATTAATTTCTATATAATTCATTATTTATTTCTAAACGCTCAGAGTCCTTAAATAACAATAAAACCAACATGCATGATGAAATTGATAAAGAAAAAAAAAGTACCATAGATATTTTTGAGAAAATCAAGAGAAGAAAGAAAAAAAAATATATGTTTTTATTATTCATCCCTGTTTTTGTAAAATATTTATTTGACGCAGATGTTTGTCACAAATCAATTGCAAATTTAGAAGATTTGAGATGATTTTATGATGGGCTTTTCCAGCTTCACAAAGTCCATTACATTTTTATTTTAATCTTCCGCATTTTTTTTTTCTAATTGCAATGAAACAAATCTTTAGTTTTGCATGCATGATGCTGCCTTAGCACATTTCTATTATCTTCAGAGATGACACGAAAAAAAATTAAAGAGAAAAAATTTACAATTACATCAATTGATATTTATTAAATGTTTTTAATATAAGCTTAAAGTCGGCACCCTACTTGTCTGACTCATATACAAAATAAAAGAAAATTTAAATATCTCTCTATCGAATTTAGTGGGTAAAATCCAACACACTGCTTTGGTGGGTAAAATTCAGTCGTTAAAATTAATCTGTGCGGACACCGGATGCCGTTCTGAGGCAAATAAAACCACGCCATATCACCCCTATGCTCTGTACTGTGATTGTATACCCGCTGTGTATCAGGTGACGTGACGCATTCTGATTCACTTCCGGACGGTGCGGTGTCCGCATAGAATAATTTCTAACTTTTTGCACAGCCACTCTCCCACCGACGATCGCTCTTCCTTGTAGCTACCCAAAGTGGTTGCACGTCTTGCTTCTTTTTATCTCTCTTCCACACATCTCATATCAACTACTCAACATGATGATTTTCTTAATTTTATTTTCTTTTGTATAGGCATCGACACACCGCTTTAGATTTCATTTGGGACAGCTTATTTATTGTTTTATGAATCAAATTTTTAGTACTTTTTATTAATTAAAAAAAAATTATATCAAAAAATTGCTTCATAAAACATAAAAAAGTTGTCCCAAACGAAACCTTTAACCTACTACTAGAAAGTCACCCTTATCTTATCATCATCTATCATTTTATAAGTGTTTTCACCAGTACATTTTTCTTGATCACTACAGTATATTTCATCATATTTTATTTTACATGATTTTTAATACAATAACATAATACTGTCAGGTCATGGATTTCATTTACAATGAAAAGTTATTGGTTGTTTAATTTTATGATCGTATTAAAATGATATTTGAAAAGAATTATTAAGATTGACGGTAAACTCGAGCATGCAATGAAGGTTTCAGAGTTAACACCCTTAGTACGTATATCCATGGAGAGTGGGATCAATGGATCGCCATAAGCTATCAATCTGCACAACAGTAATGTTTAGGAGAAAACTATAATTGTAAGACTTCATTTGGGATGATTTTTTTACTGTTTTTTAAAGCTATTTTTTTGTTAAAAATTTAATTTTTTTATACTAAAAAACCGCTTTAAGAAGTAGCTAGAAAGAAAGCCGTTCCAAATGAAGCCTAAGAGATAAAAGTGCGCTCGCAACGAAGATGTTGTTGAGTGAGAACATACTCAGAAGGCATTATGTTACTTCACTGGCAGTTTCCCCATATGTTATATGTGGAACCATGAGCAAACATGCTTATGTGTTATTGTTTAATCATTTAATAATAGTAAATATTATATCGTTTCATCTAATATTTTCCTATTTTCTTATGTAATTCGATCAATGGATAATCATAGATGTGATATTTGGTTCCACTGGAATAGCCTCCTGCATTGGAAAAATTATTATGTGCGGACGTCAAATGCATCCGAAGGACAATTTGGATGGACCACATCACCCAATGCACTGTGATGTGGCACATCTGGTTGATGACATTCGAACATTATAATCTATGCCAGCATCAACTAGATATACATTCAAGTTGTTGAATTCATGATTATAACTGTTACTTAGGGGCAATTTGGTTGGCCAAAAAAAGGAATGTAACATAAAAGAAATTCGATATAAAAAGAATGCATTGTGTATTTGAAATGTTTTGAAGTTATTTGGACGAGTGTAAAATAAATGCAGGTGATAACTTCTTCTTTTTTTTTGTTTGATTTAAGTAAAATGAATGCATTCTAAATTTCAAAGATTGTGGCGGCTGGTAGTTGACAGTTGCGGTGGGAGTCGACTACGATCGATTGGCGGCTGACTACAATGTGTGTTGGCAGCTAGTGGTAGTCGGTGGTAGAGAGTGATGCTAGCTATCACTACTAAAAAGTTGTATTTTTAGCATCAGTTGGTAGTAGCGGTAATAGAACCGCTGTTAAAAACTTATTCTTGCACCGGTTAAAACCGGTGCCGTAGCACCTGTCTAAAATCGCCACAAATATTAAGCCCTAATTCTTTTTCTGCACGCGAGAACAAAATCCCGATCCCCTCTCTGCTTTTCTGTGTACGACTCGAGCGGAGCGAAACGACGGAGCGCATCTTGGCGGAGAGGAGCACAGCGCACATCCCGCTCGCATTTTGCTCGATCAGTATTCTCCTCAAGCGAAAGGCACCTATGGCCGACCTTTCTTCACTGTGAGTCTCTTCCCCTTCTTCATCTTCTTCTTTTTCTTTTCCTTTGTATTCTTCTTCGATCTTCTCCCTCTCCTTGTCATTCTTCTTTTTATCTTGTAGCGTATACCCTAAAAAAAAAAAAAAAAAGATCAACATTTAAGGGGCTGTTTAGTAGTAGGATTTAGGCCGGATCATTTGCCAAGAGATTTTGTTTTGCATTTTGCCGGTGTGCTCAAATCATGCTATCATTTGCCTTGAAGTTTGGTAGCAGGTTATAGGCCTTAGTCTTATACCGTGAGATTTGGTTTTGCATTTTGCCGGTGTGCTCAAATCCTACTATCATCTGCCGCGAGTTTTGGTTTTGCCTAGATTTACCACTTAGTCAATTTCAGAAGAATTGTCAATTGCTCATAGAGAAAATCTCTTGTTTTTAATCAATATATTGTTAATATCTTCATTAGATTATATATTATGATTATATCATCTATTGTTATTAATCAGTTTGGATCACTAGCAAATTGAATTTGTTTTATTATTGTGTTTTGCCGTCCTCACCTTTTTTAGATTTGGATCCTTACTCTTAGAGCCCTAAATTCTAACAAGTAAAATTTTACTATAAACCGAACTACTCTTGTTTGAATAAAATATAGATGCTAATTCTCTGTTGATCCTAACTAAATTTTTTCTTAGGAATGTTCAACATTCAGTGATTGCGATTATTTCTGTTTCTCTAGTACCCTTTGATTAATTAAGGCTACTTGGCACATATTTGTCCCTGTATAACTGTATTCACGGATCCATCTTTTCACCTTAATTGCAGAAAGGATTCAGTCCTTTGGCTTTTGTATGCCAAGGTAAAACTTACTATTTACTACTCTTTTAAAAAAAAATTTGAATCTGGTGTCCTGAGCAAGCAAGCTTTTTTTCTAGAAAGAGTTTGTTGAATGAGTATAGTTTGTTCTTCATTTTTAGGGTGTCAGTTGGTTTCCGCTATTTTGTTTTACTTTTTTTTTTTGGGAATATATTTTGTTTTACTTTTCATTACTTGTAATTTTGGAGAGATTACTACTCATGATTATGAAGGCTAAATGCTAGTGATGTTGCTGATGATTGCAGAAAAATAAAGGACTCTTGCAAATAAATTTTGTGCTGTAGTGTGTGGACAATCAGGATTCGAAAATTTAAAAAAAAAAATTGTTCTATTGTGGCTGTTTTAACAGGTACAAAACACAAGATTTGTGCCGATTAAACCGGCACAATTATTAAAAACATGTTCAGATTGATGAATTTGCATCGGTTTTAACCGGCACAAATTTGGTTATTTGCACCGGTTTAAACCGCTGCTAAAGCAAGCGATTCGCAACTGCTACCCCGCCGGTCGTAAAACCGCTGCTAAATATCGTTGCAGCGCATAGTTATTACAGCGTATCCGTAGCGGTTTTAGAACCGCTGCAAAGGAATTTGTGGTGGTTAAAACCGCCATAATAGCCTAGAATCTGTGCTGCGATTACCTTATTTTTTGGTAGCGCTAGTGGTGGCCAGTGGAGGCGGTCAGTAGAGATGGCGGCAACCGGAGGTAGTTGTTAGGGGGTGGATGTGGCCAACGATGATCAGTAATGACATTTTTTTATTTTTACAGATGTAGGTGATTCTTAGTTGTATTATATAAATTTTGATATTTTCAACTTTATGATTGTGCTTATTGTTTACGTCATATATTTGTTGGACGGTGCCAATTTCAATTGTCCGATGTTGATCTATTTGGCATCCCAAAAAGCTGATTTGCATCAACAAATTTATAGGACGGCATGTTCTTCCCTCTAATCAGAGGATCAAAATACCTTCAATAAAAAGACTTTTTTTTTTTCTTTCAGCAGATCAAATCCAATAACCTATAAATATCCTTCACAGAGAAAGCCAAGCTAAGAATAGCCCGAACTACCTTAAAAACCAGCCCAATTCAGGCCCATCCTCTATTCATTCTTTAAAAAGGACAAAAAAATAACTCCATTCTTTTGTAAAACTCCGACCGCAATCCTTCTCATAAGCTGTGCTTTATAATGGAAACAAGGCTTGGACTTAGATTTTATTTTTTTTTAGTTTTTAGTTTTTTTTAAGGCTTCTACTTAGACTTTAAGTTGTTTGTTTGATCTGAATATTCATTGATAGTTAATCGTTTTGCTTGGCATATTCCAGACAGAAAGAGACATTAAAGGAAACATGGAGATTAATTTAAACCTCATAGGAGTATGAACTGTTGGGATCTTTGTGGTAGAAATCTCTGCGCACACGTCCGTTCAAATGGGATCCATTTTATTTGTGCTGCGGAGTAGTATGAAACAATGCCATGATAAAATTTCTTTATGTCATTTTCCAACTCTTCGGTTGCGTTACGTTCCATCTTTATAACTGTTTCAAATAAGCTACACTGTTACTGTTTCAAATAAGCTACACTAGAACTAAATAAATTAATGTGCAATAAAAAGAATAAAATTTCTTTTTGGTAGCTTTGATAGTCATGATATTTAATTATTAGTCTGTTTGTTTATTATTGATTTTGTATGCTAGAACATTTACTACATTCAAAAGATAAAGTTTATCGTCTTAGCAATGAACAAGATCCTAAATACACACATACAAATAAGGTAAGTTTATCGTCTGATTCAAACCGATAATGCCACGGCTTCTGGCTCCCGTCCCTCAGTAGCTCGTGTTCTTGTTGAAATTGATATTTCTAAATCCTATCCTGATTCCGTTTGGTTGGGTCCGGAGAAGATGGGATATGTGCAGAAAATTGTTTTTGAGGGTATGCCAAATTTTTGTCAACATTGTAAGGCTGTGGGTTATAAGAAATCGGAATGTTCTAAGCTTTTTTCCTAATTTACATCCGGCTGTGGTTTCGGATCGGTGTCTAATCCCTTAATGAATTCTGGTAACCCCATTATTTCTTCTGTCCCGATTGTTATCCCTGTTGATAATATTGTGGGTATTGGTGATGTTGTTTCGGCTCAAGGGGTTTTGAACTGCAATATTGATATTAATTAATGCTGTGGAGGTTGATGCCTTGCCCACAGTTGAATTTTCAGTTAATTCTCCTGATGCTTTGGGGACCCCTGATCCTTTGGTTGTTTCTGATGGGTTGGGTGGTGGCATCTTAACTAATATTGATGCTGGGGTGATTGTGGATCCCGGTTTAATTTTCTCTGGTGTTAATGTTAGTAAAGTTGTGGCGGTTGGATCTGTGGTGGCTGTGAATAATTTTTCTGTGAATTGGACGCCTGACGTTGAGATTGCTGTGCTACCGGCTGTGAATGCGGTTACTAATGTTGAGAGTGAGTGTGTGGTAAAATTAAATGATATTGCGACCTGCTCTAATAATTTTGTTGATGTTCCTTTTCATTTGGTTGATACACAGACTTTTGCCAATCGATTGGGGGATAATTCGGGTTTTAATATTAGGAACCATGTAGATTGACTACATGGTTCTTCTGAGTTTGAATCTGAATCCGATTTTTCGGATTGCAGCTTGGCATCTCCGGAATTCTGTGGTGGTTCTGATCCTTGTAACAAGTTCAATTTGGTACGAGATAGGCCTGTTTGCTCGGTTGCTTCCCATGGCCGTTTTCGTGGGAGGGGTCGTAGAAGAAGATGATTCTTCTATTAAATGTAATTTTTTGTTTTTGTCTCTTACGTTTGCTTCGGGTTGCCTTTATGATTTATATGGACGGGTTTATGGGGGCTATGATGTGGCTGAGGCTCATGCTCTCGTCGTCGAGCGGGTGGCAACCTCTGGTTTGTTCGTTGAGTTTGGTTGGTTTTTGGGGCGCTGACTTCACCTGATTGGATGGTCCGTGCGAGGCTTCGGGGGTGCTGGGAGCATCGGCCGTGTGCTGAGCCCAATTTAGGTTGTCTTCTGTCTTTTTCCTTTTACTTTTGGGTCTTTCGCTGCTGTAATCGTTCTCATGTTTATTTAATATATGTCTTTGTTTTGTTAAAAAAAAAAAGGTAAGTTCAGATATTTTTATGTAGAAATTCAAAAAGGGAATAAATCATGGAGTTTGATCCATTCGAAATGATTTCACTGATATTATTTGTAAATTACAAATGATGGCATTCTTGCAACTGGAGAATGAATTGCAAGAATTAATTAATTGATACAAAATATTAATCTTGATTAAGAAATTCAACATAAATCTTAATATTGATCTTGAGCATTAATGATGTAAGTTTCAATGACATGCATCAACCTTATTGGGGATGGCAAGCATCGATATTTGTGTTGATTATGTGTGTTGGCTTTGTTGGCAATGATGTGCATCAATGTTGATGTTTTCAACACTAATTGACCTTTTTGTTGAAGGCATGTGTCGATATTAGTATCAATGATATGCTCTAGCTTTATTGGTGATAACATGTGCTCACATTGATTTTAATGATAAGCATTGATTTTATTTGGAATGTTGTGTATTGATGTTAGTGTTGACGTCATGCATATGCTATATCGGTGAGCGTTGATGACATGCATTGACCTTCTTGGCAATGGCATGTTATCATTTGTGTTGATGGGGTGCATATAAATTGTTGTATCAATACCATTATGCATCATACTCATCTATTATGAAGCTCATGTATCATATAATTTGTGTATATTCATATTATCTTTACTTATCATATAATGTATGCATGTACATATTTATATTAATGCAAGTTAGGACATCCAGATAATCTTATGGTGTTTTTCTATATCTTAACATATAATAGTCGTGTGTTAGGTGGTTTTTTGTGAGAGTCTGTACTCGTGTCCATCAGCATATCTTGTTCACTTATAACTCCCTATCTTATATTATATATTATAGTGGGATTAGACCACAAAACTATAATTTAAAGGGAAGCTCGTCGGCCCACTCTCCTATATATGATATCTTATTCTAGTCAACCTAAATCTATTTATAACTAGACAATCTTTCTTGCTTCACACACCAATGATATATTCTTATTTATCATAATATTATGTAATGTATAACATGTATGTATCTAATGTATCTTGTAAATCATTTTAACAATATACTACCAGTATACTTAAAACAATATGTATGCCATATCATGTTCATGAATTTATACTAGATGCATGTTGTCATTTCAAACCTAATGCAACAATCCTAAGATGTTTACATGTGTGCTTTATTCTTGCCAGTTCGGTTAAAATATTATACAAAAAATTCTATCATATGAAATTATAAGCTAATCATACCAAAATATACATAATAATCATCACTACAGGAAAAACCGTCATTACCGGCGGACTAAATCCGCCGGAACACACAAACAATCCGACGGAAATATAAGTTTCCGGCGCACGTTTCGGCGGAAATGCCTACGCTGGTTTAGGTCGCGTCGATAAATTTTTTCCGACGCATTTAATGCGCTGGAAAACTTCCCGGCGCACTTCCCGATGCATTACCGGCGCAAAACATCTGATTGGTGCCGACGACTTCCAACCGATAAATTCCGGCACCATATGCGCCGGTAAGTTTCTGTCGTTTCTTCCGCCGGTAAGTACCGGTGGACAAAACGCCGCAAGTTCGCCATAGACAACCAACGGTTTTGTTTGCGATGCAAAGTATAGGATTCGGGTACCTACCACAATCATGATAACTTTCAAAACTAGAAGGATAGGCGAAATGCTATAGAGACGAGCTTCTCTCTCATCTTTCTGTCCCAATCCTCTCCTCTCTTCTCTTCCTCTCCTTCCCTATCACGGAAACAAAATGGGAATGGGGCTATGACTTAGTGTACTTAATTAGGGTAGGGGATTGAGATATTTTTTAAAAACATTTCACACCCAATGCGATACATCACTCCTCGTGGACATCTCAAACTCGAGAGGTCAGTGCTGCAGCTCTAAACTCTAGCACCCCTCCGCCCACATGGCCAAAACTCAAAATACCGAGAGGTCATCACCACTACACTTGCATGAATAGTATCGTAGCACTCCCACACTAATTTTCATGCATTCAATCATTTTGTTATTGATTTACAGGTTATTAATGGGTGAATTTTATGATTTCAAAAGATCAAAGATGTTATAATGAACATAAAACAAAATTTACCCCAATCATTCAAATAAATTTTGTAGTTTAATTAAAGAGGGTACTTTGAGCATAAGGAGAACCTTCAGTGATGATCGAGCGGATGACAAAAACAGTATGCAAATTTTCAGAAATGGGTCAAAAACTTGATCCAACTTTCTACTGTAGGAATAATATATGTTGCAATGATTTTAATCATTTTACTTAATTGTAGCGGCTCTACTCAGTGCTAAGATATTGCATGGATTTTAATCGTGATAATTAAAGCTTTCTTTGATATAATTTTTTTACTTCTTTTAAAAATTACTTTAAAAAACAGTCAGAAAATTATCTCAGATGAAGCCTAAGTGATTTTTTTTAAAATTGCCTCAAGCAATGGTGGTTTAAGCCAGTGCTATTTATCAATGTTAAAAATTATTGCTAACAATTTCTATCATAGGTGTAAAATTTTAGTAGTTATTTATACATTAAAAATATAATAGATGTTAAAAGAAAAGTTGATGATTATCTATTTCTTAATATTAGGGGTGTCAATATTTGACACGACACGAAAATTCAACCCGAAAAATCCGGGTTGGACCCGACCCGATTTCAAAACGGGTCGGGTTCAAGTTCACGTATTCGACCCGTTTGAAAAAAACGGGTCGGGTTCGGGTTCGGGTCGACCCGAACCCCACCCGTGACCCGAAATTGACACCCCTACTTAATATCATCTAAAAAATTTCAAATATCATCTAAAAAATTTCAAATATCATGAACCAATTCCTTTTTCTCCTCTCAATGATTCAATTGAGTGATCTTTCTCAAGTTATAGATCTAAGTTGTAATCATCTATCTAGGCTCAAATGTGATTTGTGAAACTTCACCATAACATAGTAAAGTTCACACCAATAATTATATTTGTCTTCCACCATACATGCATGAGCTTCATGGAAAAAATTTGTGCAAGGGCATTCTTGTGTAAGGGTATTCTGATCAATTTTTTTTATGAAAATGAACATTAAAATCCTTCCTTCTATTTGAAGATATAAATTACTTATACATTAAGCTCATTTTAAAATAGATTAATAATTTTTTTATTAGAACATCCTGACATAATATTTTTTCATAAGTCCCATCCTATTTTGACCTAACTATAGTTGTAAGTTGTAACTCATCCGAGCTTCATTCGATCTAGAGATGACTCATTAGCCGGCTTGATGAGGGTAAGATCAATTTGATTTTTACGTAAATTTTATTTTTTTGGAACGGGACATCATTGTCACTCCAAAGTGAGCGCTTGATGGCACAACTAATCCCTCGGCGGAATCTAGCGAGGCCACGCACTGGCATCAAGTCCACACTTAACTTGCACCACTGAAGAGGCGAGGCCTTAGTAGGGGGGATTCGAACCCAGGATCGATGGAGGGTTCCAAACCATGCTCGCCCACCAACCACCCTAAGCCTTAGTGGATAATCTTTCAAAATATTTGTAGATTGATTAATATCTATTACTGCCATATCATTTAAGTTTATAATTTTCTTTCTCCTTTAAACCAGTTTAATATGTTGGTACTTTATAGTTAGTTTCTTACAAAGACTCCACTTTCAGAAGTAAACTTAAAAATATAGCGTCACTGTCACAGCCATATTTGATTCTATAAAAAAATTGCTGACTTTACTTTTAATTTTTATTTCCCCCAAAAAAAAAACTTTTAATTTTTTTATATTTAAAAAAAAAAAGAGTAAATTTCCAGAATTTTTTAGAGAGTTTATAAATCTTAAAATTAACATTAATTTCTGATTATACTCAATCAAATTTTGAATCTAACAATTTTTATTTTATTTTTTCAAAAGTTTTTTCTTACTTAAACAACTAAATGGGACCATATAGCTAAGTCTGAATAAGGTTATCCTCAAAAGAGACAGCTAATTTCCATCTAACCTTGCAGAATAGCAATAAAGCAGCTCAGAATTGTTCCTCGTAGCATCGAAATTTCTATTGCAATGAATGTTTAGTTATAAATGAAAACTTTCTGTACTCGGTAAACTCTGTGCTTCGTCTTAAGACTTCCTCTTTTTTTTTTTTTTTTTTTGATGAGGAAGTACTGTCCTTAGGCCAGTGAAAATCCCGGTCGACCTAGCATGCAACCCACACCAATTTACATGGGTCAACACTTAAGCCTTTCACTGCTTGCTATGGGATTCGAACTAGGGACCTAAGCTTTGCCCAGCCGACTCTTTACCACCCGGACAAGCAACGGTGCGTTAAGACTTCCTCTTGATTGGTTGACTTACGAAGGACTTATGCTACCAAAGCTATAGATCTTCTGGAAAATTACAAATTATGTCATATACATGTGAATACTCTAAACTCAAGATAGTTTTCAGACTATTTATGTATGACCCATTTTGTGTAAAAATATCATATTGTTTTAATTTGGCTTCATTTGGAGTATTTTTCTTTCTGCTTTATAAAATGATTTTCTAATACAAAAAATTCTAAGAAAGCAACAGAAAAGCTGTGGCTTTTTTACTGCTTCTTAAAGCAACTTTTTAGTATAAAATTTTTATACTAGAAAGTTGCTTTAAGAAGTAGTAGGAAAGTCGTCCCGAAAGAAGCTTTAATATTTCAACTATACAAATTTGATTAAAATGACCTATTATATTATAATTGTGATATAAAGTTGATTCTAATTTAGTCTCTCAACTATACAAAATTGATTACAGTTTAGTTCCAAAATTATTTTTTTCGATCAATTTTATAAAATCAATAGACTAAGGCTTTGTTTGGGGCGGCTTTCTTACTGCTTCTTAAAACAGCTTTTTAGTACAAAAATTAAAATTTGTGTACTAAAAAGCTACTTCATGAAACAGTAAGAAAGTTGTCGCAAACGAAGTCAAAGGATTCGTTTGGAAAGGCTTTCTTACTACTTAAAGCGGCTTTCTAGATCAAAATTAAAATTTTAATACTAGGAGCTGCTTTAAGAAGGAGTAAGCCTTCGTTTGGGACGATTTTCTTAGACTTCGTTTGGGGCAGCTTTCTTACTGTTTCTTAAAACAGCTCTCTAGTACAAAGCTGCTTTAAGAAGCAGTAAAGACGCCGTCCCAAACAAAATCTAAATTGGAGCAAAGTGATACTCTATAACTAATTTGACCATATAAGAATAATCAAGAGATTATTTTAAAGTTTAAACCCATGATTATTATTTAATTGATTTTTTTTTTTGTTGGTAAATGAATAATTCATTTTACAAGATAGATGAAAACCTCAAATAACTAACATTGATTTATACAATAGCAGTTTATGTTTTTATTTTTTTCTGGCTTAAAAAAGATAAAACAACTTTATCGACTTCGTGAATAATATTAATTGTACAAAATCATTAAATTTGTGGTGGAAATAAGAAGCTGGACCCCAAAAAATTCTAAAGAGTTATAGAGATTTTAAAAGAATGTAAAGCATCGCATGCAAACATTAGACGGGATTATTTTATAGCTTTTAATTAGATCTGGATAGTAAAAGCTTCAGTTTTTTTGTCTCCATCGTACATTTCCTCGCCATTGATGCTGGCAGAATTTTATCTATTTCATATTTATATTTTCAGTTTTTTTTTTTCGTCTATTGGCCGTTTTAGTTCATGGAGATGGATAGATGAAAAATTTAATCAAGATCGAATAACTCTGTCTACGACTCTACATACGAAAAGATGAGTTGGAAGGCTTTTACATCAACATGGACAACAAGCCTTTATTTTTATTTTTTTTGGACATATAGTACAATTAAGGCAAACTCATAAATATAATAAATGAGTAAAATTCGAACCCAAGATTTTTTGATTGATAGTCAAAGCTCCCACCAACAGATTAAGATGAGCTGCGTATTAAGTCTTTATGTGATTATGATTTATGTCATTACGTGGTATCAGTTACATAAAATGTTTTTCTTATTGTGTCTTATTAAGAGTCAGATTCTCATTTATATTGTGTCGTGCGAGTAGGAAAAGTTGTATTGTTTAATAATTTCGAAGAAGTGATTTCAACGGAAATATGTTCAAAATTGTGCTTCTCAATAGGGGTGTCAATTCGGGTCAACGGGTCGGGTTCGGGTCGAACCCGAAACTGACCCGGCACTGTTCGGGTCAACCCGAACCCGACCCGTTTTTAAAAACGGGTCAGGTTTCTGGACCCGAACCCGACCCGATTCGGGTCCGGGTCAACCCGACCCGACACGAATGACCCGGAATTGACCCAAAATTGCTAATTTTCGGGTCAAAAATCGGGTCAATCTCGGGTTTTTGGGTCAAAAACGGGTCAATCTCGGGTTTTCGGGTCAAAAATGAGTTTTCGTGTCACTTTCGGGTCAATTTCGGGTTGGCGGGTCAACCCGAACCTGACACGATTTTTAAAACGGGTTGATTTCATGAACCCGAACCCGACCCGTTTCGGGTTTGGGTTGACCCGAACCCGGATTTTTCCGGGTCGGGTTCGGGTCATGTTTCGTGTCGTGTCAAAATTTGACACCCGTACTTCTCAATTTGGCAGTTGGGAGAAGCTTTCTTCTTTGTCAAACCAGGCATTGAAGTTTGAATATAGGTTTCGTTTGAGACAATTTTTTTATTGCTTCTTAAAATAGAAATTTAGTACAAAAATTAAAATTTGTGTACTAAATATCTGTTTTAAAAAACAATAAAAAAGTCGTCTCAAAGGAAGCCTTTGTTACAACCCAAGTTGAGTTTGGTTTTAATTACATATATAGTTGTTATCAAGATAATTATATTTTTAATATACTTTATTATCTATCAAAACACTATGTTCAGTTCAATATTTATTATTTTATTTAAATGATACTTTTTTTTAGAGTATTAAATTATGATTATCATTTTTTTGTCATTAAATTGCTTTTTGAATTATTTAAACCTCATTCAATTTATTTGATATATCTTTCCTCTATTTTTGACTATATGAAACTAGCCAGCTTGCTTGTCTGCCTTTTGTGTATTTTATAGGGCGATGTCTCTTTTAGTATTCAAATTTCATTATATTACAATTGCAGCTGCTGTTGCTTGTATTCACTACTATAACCTTTTTTTGTGGTGTCCTTCTTTGTTATGATTTGATATCCACTTAGCAAAAAATTCACTGTCTTGCTGGTGAGAAATTATTGGGTCAGGTCATTAGACACAGCTTATATTTGGTATTTACAGTATTGAGCTCGGTACTATGAAGCACTGAGTATCGAGCAGTATTGGGCTCAGTACTGAGCAGTACCGAGCTCGGTACCAAACTCGATACCGAGTAGGAGGTTATGTGGCGCATTTTCATTGGACTCCGAATACGTCCGGTGACCTGACCCAATAATTTCTCCTTGCTGGCTATCTCCCCAATTGCCTACTTGATATCAACCATGCATGATCACTTTTTGTCTTGACTTATTGACCGTCAAAGTTCTAATACAAGAGTCTAATATAAAAGGGAAGGAAATGAACTAAAGGATAAAGAAGAAAATATATGAACACTAATATTTCAGACAATTCAAATTTATAATCTATTTTATTGAAGAGTGAGAGAAACGATAACATTATATAAAAAAAAAAAACAGAAACTACAAAGAAATATCATTTTTCTTGGCAAAAGAATGATGAGAGAAGAAGAAAGATATATATATATATATTCAAACTCAAGAGTTACATGATTTATTTCTAAATTAGGATGTACATATTTATAGAGAAAAATAATATAATACAAGTAAAAATTGAAGGTAATTATTGTAACATCTTAGATGTAATGTGAAAATCTTTTTTTGTCCATAAGTGCTTCAACGAAATAAAGGAGAGGTCATTGACTTACCAAGGACTTGATTTCGATATCCTTAAGAGACATCAAGTGGAGCATGGAAGGTACACACTAAGTCATCAAATGGAGGCACTAGAGACAAATTCTAATAAGAGGTTGTCAAGTAAATGGTGATGACTAAGACATAGTAGATAAAGGTGTTGGAGATGGACATGAACTCACAAGTGACTATTAGGTAGGAAGGCATCACTCATAGAATGAAAAGTTGTTAACCATGTGTTATTGAGAGAAGAATGGCATAATAAGCACTTACTTTGATGGTTTTAAAGATGTGGACTATAAACATTAGTCATTTGATGACAATAAGAAGCATCAATGCTAATAGGCATTGGTCATCAACTCAAGGGATCGAGCAAGTTGATGGGCATGATATGAGGGAATTGAGCAATATGCATTGATAGAGGAATCAAATAGTGGGCATTAACTTGTGGGACAAGGCTGGGAAAGTAGAGTGGGGCTTATATGAAATGGGGAGGTAGATTGTGCTTGTTTTATTAGATTATTTTCCCATGTTAATGGCCATGATAAAGTGAAAAAATGAGGCATTATATATTCTCTTATTTTGAGATCTTTATATCGATAGAGGATTGAAATATGATTTACATGTACATTGTTGTCTCCTCCTAAATTAAAATTCGCATTATTTTTTTATTAAAATCTCTGATATCTAAAGAAAAAAAAAATGAATAAATGAGTAAATTGATTAGAATATGGCTAAATTCTCTTATTCCTTAGCTGTTAGATCACACATGTATGCAATGGTCTGCATAATATGAGATATTACACAAGTAGAACAAAAAAAAAAAAAAAAGCATTCAGAAGTTATGAAGTGGATGTTAGATAGTCTAAAAACCACAATCCACCATTCTCTAGTTAAAAAAAAAAAAAAACCTTTTCTTATTAAAAAAAAAAAAAAAAAAAAAAAAAAACCCTTAGAACTTCATGGTGTCACACTTTGAAGTTCATATTTAATCATTAAATATGTGCATTAGAAAGTGTGACACCTCTAGCCCTAATGAAAGATAATATAGAGGTGCCACACTTTGAAGTTCATATTTAATCATTAAATATGTGCATTAGAAATTCTATCTCTATATGGGAGAATAAGAATGAAGCTAAATTTCTTCGTCAAACTCTTAGAAATTTCTTATCTACCATCATCGATCCACTGAACCTTTTTAATTGCATTACCTATTAACTTCTATCTATTGAACTTTTTTAATGGAAACGAGTTTCCGATGTATTTAGAAATCTCTTAAATCTTAGGAATTCCAAATACGCTGAATTTGAATTAGAGGATGAATTCATTTTACTGTAAAAATTTACTTTGCATTTCATTTACTTAAAATCAAACACCAATATTTTCAAAACCGTTATATTTGAAATTCTTTACACCACTTTGGCTTCTCCACAACTCTTGCTTGTCTCATTCACAACTACAAGTTCTCATCCTTTAATCCTTATCCACAAAGAGAAATTTCAGACGAAAATCATAAACAAAAAACATCTGTAATTTTCCAGGAAGCCAACCTTTGCCACAGAATCCCGAATGAGTTCACCTCTCGTCAAATAAAAGACGATTGTTCTTTATATAATATTATTTTGTTTCTTTGGGTTCCCATTGAGCGATTTTCTTAATCCGTTATTTCGTCGTCAAGAGAGAAACTCGGCTGGCATGTCCGTTTAGACGGAGTCGCAGCCACACCATCAGTCCTTTCCCGTTCCTCACAGCTTTCCAAATCATGAAGTTTCCTCCATAACTTTATAAGAAGTTACTTGATAAATAAGAAGCTAATTTTCTTAATTAAGTTATAATTAATGATTATTGAAGTATTTGTGTTGCCGTGTAATGTGAAGAAAAAAAAAATAGTCCATCGCAAATATATTCATAAATAAACCTTGTTAGAGACGGCTTTTTTACTGTTTCTTAAACAACTTTTTAATTTAAAAATTTTTGTCCTAAAAAGTTGTTTTAAGAAGCAATAAGAAAGTCGTCCCAAATGAAACCTAAATATATACATGCAAACTGCTTATTACTATCATAAAAGCATAGTTGAACTGGCCTTTAATATATTAAAAAACTACAAAAATTCCTTGAATGATTAATATCTAAGAGAAAGACTTTGATTTCAGCTACCAACAACACTAATGGCAAGCCACACATAGACGTCAAAAGATTAGAATAGGATAATTTTGCCCCTAGCTTGAAATTTGTGGGCATTTGATCTTATTAGTGCCTTCTAAGTTTTTATAAGAATGTATTTTGTAAGTCTACTTAATCTTCATCAGCTGGTTATAATTCTAAGGTTTCGTTGGGGCGCCTTTCTTACTGCTTATTAAAGCATTTTTTTTAATAAAAAAATTATTTTTTACTAAAAGAATGCTTTAAGAAACATTAAGAAAGACATCCGAAGCGGAGCCTAAGTTGTTCATATATATATATATATCATTAAAATGCCACGGTTCAACTTTCGGGTCGGGTCCGAGTTAACCTGACAACTTGAAAGTGGACCCATTTCGACCCGCGATGTTTTCATTTCACTCGACGGGATTAAATTAGGGCTTCGCAATCCGCATCTGCGCGTATTCATTTCGCGTCTGCTTCATCCTCTCCTCGATCTCCTTCGCTGCTTCGTCTAGGGTTTCCGTTTCTTCTCTTCGGATCTCCCCGCTCTGTCGATGGTTTCCTCTCTTCTCCTTCTCTGGCATATTATTGGTCCATGGTGTTCATTGTGCACATCTTGTTTGGCTCAACATGAACACTTACATCTCTCGTTGTTTGTATCTCTTATCTTTTTTCTATTTTCTCCTTTTAGGAGCTTGATCTATAAGCAGAGTAGAGGGTTGTCTTGCTGTCTTTCTGTTTGATCAAATTATTCCGAAGTTCCATAACAAATTTTTGGGTTTAGGGTTTGTCTGATTTCTTGTTGTCTTGATGACTTACTATTATCTCGAATATTATATCGATTTTTTAAAAAAAAATTGGTAAAGTTTGGCATGCATTTATGGATTGGCATACTTTCTTGTTTGGGGTTGTTTTTTGCCGAAAAGTTGATGAGGTACTGTTCAGTTAAATATGATTTCACAGTGATTTTTTGTTCAGTTTGTGTTGGTTTTTCTGTTCAGCTCTTGCTGGTTTTTAATCAATCGTAGTAGGTGTGCAAACGAGCCAAGTCAAACTCGATGTGCTGGTTTTTCTGTTCAGTTTGTGCTGGTTATTTTTCTGTTCAGTTAATATTGTTATGTTGTTATTAGAGATTGTATCGTGTAAATTATTGACACCCCTAGCTGTTATGCCGAGTTGCTGTTCAGCAACCCATTAAGTATTGAAGTCATGCTGTTATATTTGTATTTGGCAGTTATGTTGTTATTCTAAGTTGTTGATATTAATGTTTATAAATCACTATTCAACAAGCCATCAACCCATTACGTATTGAAGTCATGCTCTCTTAGAAAATAATACTTCTTACGCATAATCCCTCACATATGACATGCCCTTATCAACTCTCACTCGCTGATGAAATTGTCTATATTATGCTTATTGTAAGTCAGAATATGCAGCATTCTATAAATTCTTTAATTCTTTTTTGTATAGGATGGTTGACTTTGGTCTTAGAGATTTCTTGATTATTTTTCATAATCATACATTTTATGCCATACATATTATGTTGGAGAAGTTGTTTTTTGGTATTTGGCGAAGAATTTAATGAGTTAAAGTCTCAATGTGTTATATGTATTTTTCGCTGAGTTTCGAACCGTCGACCTCCTCACCCGCTGCCCCGCTCCCTGACCACTGCGCCGTTTCTGCAAAATAGTTAAAACTAAGTATTTTTTTATTTATATTAAAAAAGTCTGAATATTATAATTAAACATTATTAATTTAAAATTTTTATTTTAACTGATAATTAAAATAAATTAGTTAAGTAAAGCCGCCGGTAATCCGTCGGAAAGCCGCCGGGAAAATCCGCGGCAAAATTTTGCGGGAAATTAGCCGTCGCAAAATTTTGCGGGGAAATTAGCCGTTGGAAAACCGCCGGAAAGCCGTCGGAAAACCACCGGAAAGCCGCCGGAAAATTTTGTTGGAAATAAGACGTCAAAAACCGCCGGAAAGCCGCCGGAAAATTTCGCCGGTAATAAGTGATTTTCCTGTAGTGATGGAGGATTACAATATCATTACTGAGAATTTTTCTTTTGTTGAAAATGAAGAAGTCCAAACTTGTAAAAATGCTAAAGAGCCCTTTAACGAGCCATGTAATGAGGGGACATTTACTAAGAAATGACGAAGAATAACCTCAGTTGTTTGGGGTCATTATGAGATGTTATCTAATACGAAATATGGAAAACAAAAATGTAAATGTAAAAAAATGTGGCATTACTTATCTATATGATAGTAAAAAATGAAACTGGTAATCTTAGATGGCACCTCGAAAATTGGAAGAAAAGAAATATGTGTGATATATAATAGATGATCTTACAAAGCAACACTAAATCTTCAATGTCTATGTCTGATAACAAGTTTGATTATGTTGAATTTCGTGACTTGTTTACTGCTTCTATCATCATGCACGATTTGCCCTTTCAATGTGTGGAGTGGGTTGGAGTTCGAGCAGTTTTGTTGTAACTTTGTCGGGACTTGCAATTAATTTATAGAAATACTGTTAGAAATTATTACAAAAAATTATTCATTAAAGAGAAGTGTAATTTAATGGAACAGTTATCTAAAGTCACTAGTAGGGTTTGCTTAGCATCCGACCTTTGGACATCTATAAATACTGATGATTTTATTTGTTTAACTGCTCATTATATTGATAATGATTGCCAGTTGCAAAAGAAAATTATTACTTTTTCATTCATGCCTCCCCCCATGATGGAATTGCTTTGTTTGAGAAGATACAATCTCTTTTGGTTGAATGGAAATTGGAAATCAAGCTATTCAGTATTACTTTAGTTTCTGGCTACTGGTCATAATGTTGTATCTTGGTTTCCTGTTACCTGTTGTATCTATTTAAATGTTGGGTTGGTTCTGGAAGCATTGAAAGTTGAGTAGCGATGATGAGCACTCTTCTAAACTGATTGTGAAGTCATTTAGGGGAAATTTTTATTGGTTATTGCAATTAGGTGGCATTTATGTCATCATCTAATCAAACAGATACTAGGTATAACTCTAAATACAAAATGCCACCTTGAATGGCAATATCGCAAGTCGTAAATGTAAAAAGTGTAATTTCGAACTTTTTGATTTGTAATTTGTGAAGTTATATGTTTGTAATTTGTAATATGTGATATGCAATTTATTTGTTCATTTCATATTTATGAATTATGTAATCATATTTTATAATTTATAAGTTAATAAATTGTTGTCTTTGTTTTCTCTCTTGGTGGATTGGTTTATATGTGTTGCTGTCTTGGTTGCCTACTTGCATTGTCTGGTAACTAGGATTGTTTTCGGCTTACTGGTTGTATATTGGTTGCCTGTTATTCACCTGTAAATGGGTCGGCGGGTCAATCCGGGTTGACCAGAACCTGGCTCCGGTCGGGTTGTTTCCCTAAACGGGTCAGGTTCGGGTTGACCCGTTTAGGATTGGGTCAAGTCGGGTTCGACCCGAACCCGACCCGTGACCCGGTATATATTTATACATATATAGGGTTTAGCATATATCTCTCTCTCATTATCACAGATTGTTGATTGTTTGGAGTTAAAAAATGTTCATTATCAATGGCTTCAATGTACACAGCAAAATTAATTGTGCCAACTAAGGAAATACCTTTCAAGCAAAGCCCCCTATCCTTCTGTGAGTCAAAAAAACACAAAGTACTAGACTTTTTCCCTGGAGAAAAGATGTCACAAACTACAGATATATTATCTTGTTAATGAATTCATGATGGGAACTTCTTTTCATGAAATGACTAAGGTCAGGGCTGCAAATGAATCGAGCGTTCAACGAGTTACTTGTGACTCAACTTGATAAGAGCTCATTTATGTTCGTTTGATAAGTTAAACAAACAAGTTTGAACACCTTTAATAGATACTCGATACGTAAATAAACAAGCTTGAACAACCTCGTGTTCGGCTCGTTTATGTTCACGAACATCATTTAGAGCTCGAGAATATGCTCGTTAAGAAGCGCGCTTGATAAAGAAGCTCATGATATCATATTTAATTAAAAATAAATATTATATCTTATTTGACAAATAAGATAATTAAATCTCAAGTTATTTAACAAATTTTAAAAATATAAATAGTTTTTATTTTTGCTATTTAAAAACATATGCATGTGGAGACCATTTGTTGGACAGCAGGCGGGTGGACGGGCTGACGGGCTTGCAGGCGTGTTTTTTTGGGCGGGTCGGTAACTAGCTGAGCTGCTCGACTTGATTTTAATTAAAAAAATTATTTTGTGTTTGAGGAAGCAAGCCCCTCGATAAGCTTGAAGTTAAACGAGCTCAAATCGAACACGAGCTGAACTCGACAGGGAAGTTTTAAACGAGCTCGAACTCGAACAGTTGTTCAAGAAGCTCGACGAGCATCGAATCGAGCTTGAGCATTGTTTTGACAAACAAGCTTGAACTCAAACAGGTTGAAGCTCTGCTCGTTTGCAGCTCCAAATAAGGTCTTATTTGGGAGAGTTTTATTATTACTTCTTAAAATAATTTTTTAATAAAAAAAATTAATTTTTTTATACTAAAAAATTATTTTAATAAGCAGATAGAAAGCCGCCCCAAATGAAGCCTAAAACTATTAGGAGGTATGAGTTGTTTTTAAATTACACCCCAAATAGTGTAATAATAAAAAAGAAACTTAATTTCTTCTAAAGCAAAATTTCAAAATGCCTACACGTGAAGAGCACATTGGCTGTTGAAAGGGAGGCGAACTCGTGATCACACATCTGCCACATTTTTGTGATGGAAGCTTTAGATGGACAATTTTAACTTTATCAACAAACATATATTTGCCACAACACAACATACTGCGCGGGTCGCAAGTTCTTAGCAAAAATTTATCACAAATTAGTTATATTCTAATGACAGTATGATTGGAAGATTTAAAACTTTTAGTCATAGACATAACACTTCACAGTTCAAATATATGGTTATATATAATAATAAATATTGCTATGTGCTAAAAAATTTATAATGACGAAATATATATGTATTTTAGATCTTAACTTTGAACAAAAAATCCAGTACACATAATAAAATCATAAGAGATCAGAATTGTTTATGTGACATGACTTAGTTGCAATAATTTACTATATATGATAGAGAGAGATCATTGAAGAATTATCATAAGCAATTGCTCCTAAGAGCAAGAATACCCAAAGAATAGTAAAATCTATTAAATCCCAAAAATATTATTCATATCTCCTCATTTCTACCTCCTACAATATTATATATAATTTACTAATAAAATTTTCTAGAAACCTCTAGAAAACATGTACAAAATAGGTAAATTACTCATAAGGCCTATTTTAACTAATATGCTATGCATCATACAATATATTGAAAAGTATAAGAGACATATCTACCTTGTAACTGGAAAAAAAGAGATTATTTATAGTACAATTATATGATTCTCATTATAGATATTAAAAAAAAAAAATGTTCACAAGCAAACATTAAAATCCCAATAGTGTTGTAATATATTAATAGTCAAAAGACGATAGTTGGATGACAGAAGTCCGATGATGATTGTGACAATTACTAAAGGTGGTCGTTAACAATGATCACCAGAAAGTGTAGTGGAGGGGGGGGGAGAGAGAGAGAGAGAGAGAGAGAGTGTGTGTGTGTGTGTGTGTGACGCCCCAAGATCTAATTTGGAAGAATTATTCAGTCGATCTTTTAAACCTTCAACTAGCAGAGTTATTTGTAATCATCAATCAGTATTAAACATTCTAGCAAAAATCTATAATTTTAAACATCATGTAAACATTTCTATTCATTTCCAAAAGTTCATTTACAATACTCATCAGGAACTTCAACAAAATCATAATCCATCCAATTCTGAGTACAAAAGAATAACTATAACAAAAGGATATAAACCTGAACAATCTTGATTAGCCTCACACTCATGCTCCCTTATCCTGACCTAAAAATATTAACCACATATAATGAGCTTAAACAGCCCAGTAGGTCACCAAAAATATACAACTGAAATCAAAGAACGGTACAGAAGCAATACGAATGCCAATCAGTCAAATCAAATCAGTCACTTACACATGATCATTGAGTCAATGCAGAAATATAAATCGATACAGAGGCAGTAATTAATACAGAAATGGTAGTCAATGCATAAATAGTATCAATACAAAATAGTAAAATCCTCAATCGACAGTAGAAGAATCAGTAAACATTATAAAAGTCTGTAAAGCTCAATGAATAAGTACGTGCGTCAAATCAATAAAGAAATCATCGGATCAATCATATCAGTCAGTATCAAGAGAAATCAATTCCAGTCAATAATATCAATCGGTATGGAATCACATAAAACAATCAAATCAATATATCGATAAAAATAGATAAAATCAAATCAATAAATTATTAATAACAATTGAAATCAATCAATGCAGTAAAATCATATTATATATCATGTGTTCAGTAAATCACATGTCACTTGCTCAGTATCACATGCATAATGTCAGCACAGTAATCAGTAGTATCAGTGACTGTATCAGTATCAGTAACAATCCAGTGACATGAATAGTAATGTTATAATCGTGAAACTTGCAGTAACAGTAAATTCGTACAGTAGCAGTAACAATACTGCTAAACATGCAATTCAGTACAGTAGTCATACAGAGCAAGTAGAAGCACTAACTATTAAGGTGTATTTCAGTCTTGTATCAGTATCAGTATCTTATATCAGTTGGCTCAGTAAAACGAGTCGTCACTCTTTGTCTGTCAGCATAGTAATCATCTCCTTATAACTCTCATCAGTAATCACGTGATCAGTAGAGGATAACACCAAATCGTATTTAAAGGAAAGCCTGTCGGCCCACCATCCTATACAGGTCAATCAGTCTCCAACCAACTGTTCAACCAGTCTTTACTTGTCTTTCAAACACACAGTAGTATCACAGTAATATAACAATAATTTCAATCATATAACCACATTCATCAGCATCTCATCAATACATTGTAACTGAAAAATATGATTTAACTCAATTTAGAAAACCCCTTAAAATATTGTATAGTAGACAGAAGTCGTTGTAAAATGCATAATTTTAGAAAATTACCAAATTACAAGAAATCGTGTAAAATAACGTTTCAAAACTTTACTTGTACTGAAGCAATATTTTTCAACATCCGGATAATTTTCTATTCAATAAAAATCTCAAAAAATTCAAAATACCGGGTAAAAAATCTCCAGAAAATATTCAAAACATGTAAAATCATTATCTCAAAAACATACCAAAAGTTACGGGGTAAAAGTTTCGTCAATACAAATATATGCAAGAATTTCGGTAACGGAAACACAAAACTGAGCAGAA
Organism: Dendrobium catenatum; assembly: GCF_001605985.2. Lineage (NCBI taxonomy): Eukaryota > Viridiplantae > Streptophyta > Magnoliopsida > Asparagales > Orchidaceae > Dendrobium > Dendrobium catenatum. The sequence goes on from NW_021586606.1 coordinate 396,206, forward strand.
AAATACGAAAATACGAAATCTTCAAAATCAAAAATAGGATTCGAATTCCTTACTGCGAGTCGATCAATTCTTCCAACTGCGTCGACGGACGAAAATCGTTTCGCGGCCTCCGAAACCAAGCTTTCCTCTTTTCTTTCCTTCTCTTTCTCTCTCCAGCTTTCTCTCTCTTCAAAAATATCTCAAATCGTCTATTTAATGAACTCGATCGTCTAGACGATGTTTTCCATTCGTCCCGGGTCCCAGGACGAAGCTCTCTGGACACGAGCGTACAAATGATAATTAATTTCGTCCCTAGACGATACTCTCGGGTAAAAATTTTGTTCTGTTCGTCCCGGACGAATTCAGGTTCGTACGGACGAACAGTTCGTACAGGCAGTTCGTACGTACTAACTGAAGAAATTTTAACTGTTTATCAGTACTAAAGTCAGTTCGTACAGACTAACTGCACCCAAAAATATGAAATCTGAAGGGGTTTTACAGAGAGAGAGAGAGAGAGAGAGAGAGAGAGAGAGAGAGAGAGGAGGCACAAGCAAGAAGAAAAGGAAGAGAGCTCTCTTGCCACCAGACTCTTGGACTTCTACCTGACGTCGGATTTTCGCCAGTCGTCGAATTTCTACCAAACGTCAGACTTCTGCCCTTCACCGGATTTCAGCCCATCACCGAACTTTCGTCGGACTTCAACCTGAAGCTGAACTTACGTTTGTCGCCGAACTTCTACCTAACGTCGAACTTCTGTTCGTCGTCAGACTTTAACTCGACACCAAACTTCCACCCATTACCAAACTTTTGTCCGCCATTAGACTTTCATCGGACTTCTATCTGATGCTGGACTTCCGTCAGTCGCCAAATTTTTACCAGACACCAAACTTCTACCTGTCAACAGAGCCCTTATGATCTCCTTCACCAGACAACGGTTTTTCTGACTACTATCACCTGTCGACTACGCCCTTCTAACATCGGTTGTCTGACAACAATCTTTCAAGCTAGTATAGCACGTTGACTACAGTCCTTCCAACATTCATAGAAAAATTGCGATCTTTTTTACCTTCGTCGTCAGACAACGGTCTTTTATGATCACTATCGCCCGTCGACTACGGTCCCTCCAACCACCACCACTAGAATACGGTCTCCGAACTGTGTTGCCCGCCGACTATGGTTCTACTGACCAAACAGATATATCCATAGTGATTCTTTCAAGTCCCATCATGTAACGCATGCTATATGATGTATATTTGTTACATCAAGTTAAGGCCTTCCCCAAGGAAGGGCCTTATTTGTACTCGACTGTAAATAATAGTGGATTCATTCAAGCTAGGTCAGACCCCGTGTGTTTTCCCCTTTTTTAGAGTTTTCCACGTAAAAATCTTGGTGTCCCTTATGAATGCTACACCCTCTTTTTTTATTTGTATATATATTGGATCTTCGTACAAAACTAAGACATTAAAATTTATATTTCCCTACCGCCGCGAATATATATTGAATAGCTTAGTATTTCCCGTTACCTTTCCTCCTAAATTTTGTAGAAGGAAATATCAGCTCAATCATATATATTAGCATATATTTCTCTCTCATTATCACAGATTGTTGATTGTTTGGAGTTAAAAAATGTTCATTATCAATGGCTTCAATGTACACAGCAAAATTAATTGTGCCAACTAAGGAAATACCTTTCAAGCAAAGCCCCCTATCCTTATGTGAGTCAAAAAACACTAAGTACTAGACTTTCTCCCCGGAGAAAAGATGTCACAAACTACAGATATATTCTCTCGTTGATGAATTCATGATTTCTTTTTATGAAATTACTAAAGTCTCTTTTGAGACGATTTTCTTATAGCTTCTTAAAATAATTTTTTATTATAAAAATTAAAAATTTATACTACAAAGTTATTTTAAAAGTAGCAAGAAATTCGCCCCAAACAAAGCCTAACACTATTAAGAGGTATGAGTTGTTTTTGAATTACACCCCAAAAAATCTAATAAAGAAAAAAAAAACTACTTTCTTCTAAAGCAAAATTTCAAAATGCCAACAACACGTGAAGAGCACATTGGCTGTTGAAAGGGAGGCGAACTCGTGATCACACATCTGCCACATTTTTGTGATGGAAGAATTATCACAAGCAAAAATAGTAAAATCTATTAAATCCCAAAAAACATTATTCATATCTCCTAATTTCTACCTCCTACAACATTATATATAAGTTACTAATAAAATTTTCTAGAAATATCTAGAAAACATGTACAAAATAGGTAAATTACTCTAAGGGCCTATTTTAACTAATATGCTCTGCATTATTCTATATATTGAAAAATATAAGAGACATCTTTACCTCATAATTGAAAAAAAAAGAGATTATCTATAGTACAATTATATGATTCTCATTATAGATATTAAAAAAATAAAATGTTCACAAGCAAACATTAAAATCCCAATGGTGTTGTAATATATTAATAGTCAAAAGAGTTGAAAGGGAGGCGAACTCGTGATCACACATCTGCCACATTTTTGTGATGGAAGCTTTAGATGGACAATTTTAACTTTATCAACAAACATATATTTGCCACAACACAACATACTGCGCGGGTCGCAAGTTCTTTAGCAAAAATTTATCACAAATTAGTTATATTCTAATGACAGTATGATTGGAAGATTTAAAACTTTTAGTCATAGACATAACACTTCACAGTTCAAATATATGGTTATATATAATAATAAATATTGCTATGTGCTAAAAAATTTATAATGACGAAATATATATGTATTTTAGATCTTAACTTTGAACAAAAAATCCAGTACACATAATAAAATCATAAGAGATCAGAATTGTTTATGTGACATGACTTAGTTGCAATAATTTACTATATATGATAGAGAGAGATCATTGAAGAATTATCATAAGCAATTGCTCCTAAGAGCAAGAATACCCAAAGAATAGTAAAATCTATTAAATCCCAAAAATATTATTCATATCTCCTCATTTCTACCTCCTACAATATTATATATAATTTACTAATAAAATTTTCTAGAAACCTCTAGAAAACATGTACAAAATAGGTAAATTACTCATAAGGCCTATTTTAACTAATATGCTATGCATCATACAATATATTGAAAAGTATAAGAGACATATCTACCTTGTAACTGGAAAAAAAGAGATTATTTATAGTACAATTATATGATTCTCATTATAGATATTAAAAAAAAAAAATGTTCACAAGCAAACATTAAAATCCCAATAGTGTTGTAATATATTAATAGTCAAAAGACGATAGTTGGATGACAGAAGTCCGATGATGATTGTGACAATTACTAAAGGTGGTCGTTAACAATGATCACCAGAAAGTGTAGTGGAATTTTTTAGCTCTTTCAACTCTTAAATCTCCCTCTCATTTAGAGAACGGGTCTTATTTATAGCATATTTTAGAGAATTGTTTTTACAAATTAGCCAAAATTCAAAACCATTCATTCAAAACAATTCATCTATATTGATCTCCTTGATCTTAGATCATTTATCAATTGTCTAAGTGCCTTAATGAGGGTTAGTTAGATTTATCTTGTGAGATGATATCCATTTATAAAAATGCAAGAATTAGTGGTAATTTGGTTCATTAAATAATGTTCATGAGTTTTCAAATATGTTTCATGTGACTGATTTGAACTCATTTGGAGTCGGATCAGATCACTTATAGTGTTGATAAATTCCTATTGTCAATGCGTTCAGCTTAACTAAAAATTTGTTCAAATCAAATTTGGGTGGTTCAACCCTCAAAGTTTTTAATTCAAATATTATGTTGAGATTCATGCAGATCATGTTATGAGACGTATCAAATATAGATTTTGATCTCATGATTTTGTAAAATATGATGATTGTTGAAAGCTCTTGTATTATTGATAGATTCGTTACGTCAATATATTTTAGTTTGACTAGTATCCTGAAATTAGAATTAGGATAGTTCTGAATTTAATTTTGAAAGTTTTCAATTCAAATATTACGTGACATTCTTGCAAATCATATGAATTTTCTTAAATATAAATTTTGATCACATATTTTTCTAAAATATTATGATGGATGAGAATTCTATAAATTTCTTTTGAATTGCAGGATATTTATAGTTTCTTTTCTGACATTGTACACTGTCAAGGGTAGAACCAAAAAGAGCTCAAGGTGTGCAATTTTCCACCTTAAATTTTTTTTTTCCTGAGCATTCATTGTAAATTGTAATAGATAGCAGAGCGCGGTGGTGTTGTAGATTCGGCGTTGCAATACTGTGGAGTGCTGAAGCGCTGTGGGTTTGAACGTCACAGCATCATATTGATAGAGACTTGAGCGCTGCAACATTTCAAATTGACAATGCAGTGCTGAGGCTGACAGGAGAGTTTTTCTTTCTTGTTTTTCTCAAGGGTGGCATCCCTTGGTGTTATTATATTTACTTTCTTTTTTGTTTAGAGAGTGAGAAATGTGTAAGAGAGTAGAGAAGCAATAAGAGAGAGAGAGAAGATAGATATGTACTTATTTCTTCCAGTTTTTATAGTGGATTTCATGATGTGTGTGTGTGTGTCTATAATTTTTTCCCCAATTTCATGTTTTTCCACGTTAATTCTGCTATCCTTTACTTTCCGCTGCTTCTATTTTTTTATTTGTTTCATCACGTGGTTTACCTATATCTAAACATAAAACGACATGTATAGATCGTTCGAAATTCTTTGAATATTTTAGCGCAAATGATATCAAAACTAAAGGATCTTGCGCTAGTAAATTCTTCTAATCGAAATATTTATTTATATCGCATGAATACAAAAATTGAAAGTCATTTGATCCTTCAAACATCTCAAGAATTTTTAAAACAATATTTTAAAGATTACATCAAAATTCACAGCGACACAAAAATTCTTGGTAACATAACAATTGAAAAAAAAAAAAATTATGTGTAATTCATAATTACATTCCTCTTAAACTCTGTTAACTTTAGCTGCGAATTATATAAATTTTCTGCTAATTTTCCCATAAAAAAAATGAAAGTAAAACTGATCTTCAAATTTACACAAATAAAATATTAGATACAAAAAGTGACAAATCCAATGTGTTGTAGCAGCACCCTTTCCAAGATTTCTTAAAGATTTTTGCCTGTAATGTCCATCAAATTCCATTTTTAAATCGCCTCCATGTGGACTCCTTCCATGGTGGAAAACCTGTGTTGCATAACAAGGAACCGAGGTGGGAACCGTCGAAACGAGCAAGCAACCAGGCGAGCCCAGTCGCCCAGGCCTTTTCTGATTCCCACGTCATACTCGATCGGCCCCACCTTCAAGGTCGTCGCAAGCGGTGTTTCACCTCATCAGGACACTTCTGTCTTCATATATAGAGCAATTCGCCGCAAGGATTCCAAGCAACTTGTAACGCCTTCAGCCTTCCTCAAGAAGACTATTAGCTCTTTCTTTTGAGCTAATAACGAACGAAAAGAGGAGAAAAGAAGAAATTAAGGTCATGGAAAAGAACGGATCTGAGCTGGACTTGCCGGGATTTAGGTTCCATCCGACGGAGGAGGAGTTGCTTGAGTTTTATCTCCGGCGAGCCACTGCCGGAAAGAAGCTAAACTTTGACATTATTGGAACTCTTAATCTCTATTTATATGATCCTTGGGACCTCCCTGGTATGTCTTTAACACTTCTTTATAAGTTCTATAGATAGATATATATGTTCTTATCTTATGGTTGCGGTTTGGTCATTGGATTTGCAGCTCTGGCGAAGATGGGGGAGAGAGAGTGGTATTTTTTTGTGCCGAGAGACCGGCGGCAGGCGAACGGTGGGCGGCCTAATCGTACAACGGAGCGTGGCTTCTGGAAGGCCACCGGCTCAGACCGGCCCATTCGTAGTGCTGCCAATCCCCGGCGTCTCATTGGCCTCAAGAAAACTCTGGTTTTTTACCGCGGCCGCGCTCCTCACGGCAACAAGACGGATTGGGTCATGAATGAGTACCGGCTCCCTGATGTCCTCCCATTCCCAACCTCTTTGTCCGTTCCTCAGCCTCCTAAGGTATGAACAAAATTCTATATTATTCTATACTTATTGTAATTTTAAAATAATTAATGAGAGAAAATTATTTATTTTAAAAATAACAAATTTTGATTTTGTGAACAGGAAGATATTGTTCTATGCAAGATTTATCGAAAGGCTACGTCGCAGAAGGAGCTGGAACAGCGAGCGGCAATGGAGGCAAGCAGAGCCTCGCAGGGATGCACAGTATCGGCGACCTCGTCTGACCAAGAGAACTTGCAGAAGATTTCATTTGACAATAATGAAGTGATCATGGATATGAAGGTGGAGTTCGAGTTGCCGCCATTTGAGTTTAATAAAGAGGTGGCTGAGGTGTCTTCGGCCGAAACCCAACCGCCGATTATGCCTCTGCTCGAATCGTCGGCGGATATCGAATGGTCGGCTCTTCAACCAGAGCCGTCAGTCATGCGTCCACCAGCAAGCCCGGCGTCGAAAACCCCGGCGGTCCGGCAGCTGCCGAGCCTGCCGGCGCTTCAAGTTCCCAACCACATGAGCTTCGACTTGGTGCAGGACTCTTTCCTGAGCCAGCTACGGAGTCCGTGGCTTGACCAGTGGTCGCCATTATACGCAAGTTTGCTCAACTTTTGAACGCGCAAGAATTCTGGCTAAAGGTCCATCTGTACATATTCGAAGAAGCCGTTCGATCTGCGAGGTCTTGTGAGGATTTGTTGATATGTGTGCATATGACATTGTTTGGTTAATGGTGCTGTAAAACTGCGTTTCTGAAAAGAAGGCTATGCGTTCTCTCTTATGGGATCGCCTGTGAATGTTCATTGCCTTAGTTTTTTGTTTGTTTAATTTTGGTCGAATTGTATCTTATATGTGCACCCATTGGATGCAATATGTTCATTATTTGTATAAATAAAATTTAATTATTTGTAATGTTAATTAGCTTACTTAAATTATATTTATATATGCTAATATGTTTTCTTTGAATGATTAAACTAACTTCTAAAAAAATAACTTTTCAAAACATATTTAGGCGTCATTTGACACACTTTCTTATTGCTTTTAAAAATAATTGTTTTAAAAAATAGTAAAAAAATTGTCTCAAATGAATTCTTAAATCCATGATATTGATTTGATGGGATGTTGCATCATTCCATGCTAAGGAATTTTTAATAAAAATTAAAATTCTTTCGTTATGAAGCACGGGCATGAGCTCGCGCGTGCAGCCTGGTGGTTGACGTGAAGGACTTCCTCCCGCGAGACTCACGTTCGAGCCCCTAACGTCCCAAAAAAAAAAGCACGGGCATCATGTCAAAGTAATATGTATTATGAGTGGTAGTTCCAAAGAAAAACCTTCTCAAGTTCATAGACGTTTATATCATTTTGTGTGATATAATATAATTTGTTACAAAAATAAAAATTTATTTGTATTTAGCGGGTAACACACTGACACAGTCATCTGTAATAATTTAAGAAACATTTTCATATTACTATCTCCCTCAATATTAAAATATTAGATCCATCCTCATGCATTATCTTCCTAAATGTGACAAGTATTAATTAAAGTGCATTCCATACTGGTTGGCTTTTTTCCTTAAGTAATTCTGAGAGAATATTATGTGCGGAGATCGGTCATAGAGAACCATTCAGTTTTGTCTCCGTGAACAGCAAAAGCGCAATAAACTATTCATAGAGACAAATCAGATAGTTCTCTATGTTTGATTTCCGCACGTAATAATTTCTCCAGGATTATTCATAGATAGAGATCAATCACACAGATAAACAATGGTAAAAGTATAATCAGCTTGCATTATATTTGAAATTCGGTCGAAAACAATTGAATTTTAAATGCATAAAAAATAAGCAATGAATACATTTAAAATTCTTCAAAATTTAACTATGCATTCTTTTTTCATCAAACCAAATATCAAAATTCTTAAAGCCCTTATAGTTACAATGGTTTACTATCACTTTTCATCCAACCAAACAATCTCATAATTGATGAGAAACAATTGTCAATCATACCGTCAATGAAAATAAAATAAACTAAAAACAGAAAACTGTTCTATACATTGTTATTATTATTATTTTCTTAAACGATAGAGTCAATGCCTCTCAATTTTTTTTTTCTTTGGTTGCAATAAAAAAATGTTTCCAGAGAGCAAGAAACTCTTGCATGCAGGGAACATATGAAGTAGATACCAAGCTTACACTTGTCCTGATGATTCCCAGCTAATTAAGCCACTTCATATAAAATAATTGTCATTTGAAGGATGTTAGGTAGTTACATATCAATTGTCTTACGTTATCTAATTTTGCAACTTGCTCAAATCGGATTTTTCGCAACACATGTTAGTAGCGGATTTAAACCCGTAGTCAAAACACCATTTTTTGCATCGGTCGTAAAACCGCTGTTGAATGTCGTTGCAGCGCATAATAATTACAGCGTATTTGTAGCGGTTTAGAAACCGCTGCAAAGAAAATTGTGGCGGTTAAACCCACCACGATAGCTCAAAATTTATGCTGCGATTACCTTATTTTTTGGTAGCGCATATTATGTGACCTAAGGCAATTATCTACCTTAAGTACGTATCGCTGTATACTCATTAAGGTTTCGTTTGGTACGGTTTTCTTACTGTTTTTTTAAATAATTTTTTGGTACAAAATTTTTAAACTAAAATTTTTTATACTAGAAAGTTGTTTGAGACAGCTTTTAACCACTATTTTTTTTTATACTTTCAAGATATTTATACTAAAATGCCATTTTATAAAGCAGCAAGAAAGTCATCCCAAACAAAATCTAAATAGTTGCAGCAAATACATGACAGCTAGATGTTAGGACAATTAAACATGTTTGAAACGTCAAAAATAAGGAAAAAAGTTGAGGATGAAAGGAAACCTGTAAAATATTAACCTATGTGATTTAGTTGGGGAGATTAATTTGCTTACGTCTATGACTAACACTTCACTAGAATAGAGAATGGTATATCAAAATTGTCCAAGTCCTCTAAACATTAGGAGAAAAAAAATTAAGGAAAGGAGGTTTGAAAGAAAAGATATAAAGGACAAAACTTGTATTGCTTCCCTCTTTACAACAATATATATTATATTCAACTAAAACAGCATGCTTTTATTTCAATTCAAAATTAAATAATTATAATTAATAAAATTGACACATAAAAAGAAGACAAAATGACAAGAAAAAGAAAGAGGAAGATGAAGATATAGTAAAACATGGGCTTTTCACATGAATTTTCTTTTTGCCCCTATTATCACACTTGCTAATATTTTGAAAGTAGAAATCAGGTTCTCCTGTCGAATCATCTTCATCATATCTAATAACCAAAGTGGCGAAGGAGAGTAGGCACATATCATGTTGAAATGGCTAAGATTTTGTTTGGGATGTCTTTTTTATTACTTCTTAAAACAGTTTTCTAGTTAAAAAATTAAAAATTTTTTTACTAGAAAGCTGCTTTAAAAAGCAATAAGAAATCCATCCAAAACAAAGCCTAAGTGTATGTAGAGCCATTGAGGCATGAATGGACTTCAGCCTTTCTTCAACACTACTTGTACGTACGTATGAAGATGACGTTAGAGATGCTTCAACCCTCAATATTGACTCGGACATATAGCGCTATTATTGGTAATAAAATCATGCAACAATTAAAAAAAAAAAACAAGAAAAAGGAAATAGAGGTAAAGAATACGAGGATTTAATGTGGAAAAATTCAAAATTGTAAAAAAAAAAAAAATCATACAAAGAAATCCACTTAGAAAATGGAAAAAATTGCACAAATCTCTATTCTCACACTCTCTTCCTGTCCATCTTCACTTATCACATCTTTCTACACTCAAAACAAACAAAAAGAAGCATTACAATATATCAAAGGATGCAAACCTTCAAGTGAAATAACAACAACCATTCATCCTAGCACTGCGGTGCTAGAACTACAACGCGACGTTATGCTCTCGATCTATCTCAGGGGAGTTTCACAATGTCTTGGCACTATATTTAGAGCACAGCGATGGTTTAAGGACAATAAATTTTTTTTAAGAGTTTTGCCTCTAAAACCTCAAGCAAGGGGTGTGTTGCCCTTTTGCGACCCCCCAACGAGCTCTTCGTTTAGCTTGACTGAAAAATTGAGGTCTGAGTCAACAGTACAATCCAATTGAGTGACAGAATCTAATTCAACCCAAAACTAAAATCAATATTTGTCTGTGGTGAGAAAGATTCTTCAATATTAGAGATAATTGATTATTGTTGGACAATTTTCTTGGAAAATTTTATGCAAATATAACTCACATGCCCGAGCAATTGGCAATGAGAACTGAAGCTCAACTTTTTATTACCCGGAAAGAAGATTATTTCTATTGAATCATATACTTTCTAATTTATTACTTATTAATTAAAAATAAAATAATAAGCTAGCAATAATGAATAATTAATTAAAGAACTAAGAATAGTATCAATCATGTTACCCAAATTCCTTCTTTTTTTTTTTTAATTCGAAGTGTATATAATATAATTGACTTCATTTGAAGGCTCATTAATTTGGTTGCTCGTAAGTTGAATATATTTTTTTCTTTTCATTAAAAAAAATTAGGTTTGAATATTTTGATCAAAATTTAATTATAATAAATGTCAACATTTTTTAATATATTTTGAAATAAATGTAAAATAATATATGATTATTTATTTTCCATGCATTGCATAAATTTCAAAACAAATTCAAATATATTAAAATTATCATGACCAAATTAAAATTTCATTTAATTTTTTTACACAGATAATAATTTTTTTTCACTGATATCACTTATTTAAGACTCAAACTCAAAATATTCTAGTTGAAAGTCTAAGTTTCCTATCAAGATAAATACGTGGAAATGAAAATTTATCCCCAATAAACTGTTCTAGAAAGTGTTTTTTTTTCTTAGTAGGGTGCAGTATATGACTTTCTAATATTTTTTCCTTACAATAAAAAAAAAAGTTCCCAGAGAGAGAGAAACTCTTGCAGGTTGAAAACATAAGAAATACATGTCGAGCTTACACTTGCCTGCTGCTGCTTCACAGCTAATATTTAAGTCGTAGCCATCGTATGACTTATCTTATTTAATTTTGCAGCAGCAGCGACTTAGTTGCAGCAAATACAAGACAGCTAGCTGCCGGGTACAATTAAACATGTTTGAGACATTGAAACAATAGTAAAAAGCATCTGTGAGGTAATAATATTAAAAAAAATGTAAGGAAAGCTATAGAAAAATGGTTTATGTGATTTGGCAAGATTAACTTGCTTAAGCCTGTTGCTATACATAGAAAATACACAACAGATATCGGGTCTGCGGCAGAGTGGTTGACGAAAGAAATTCCTTCCATCTCATCCGAGCTCGAATCCCATAACTGTCCCAAAAAAAAAAAATACAGAACAATACACAACAGAAGAAATAATGAATAAACACAAATAAGAAAGAAAAAATGCAACGAGAAAGAATGAACACTAGGATTTATTCTGAAAAACTCAAAACCTGAAAAAATCAAGGAGCCACACACCACCAAGAAATTCACTATGAAAAATAGGGAGAAAAAATAGAGATCATCTATCTTCTCTCTCACTCTCTCCTTGGCTCTCTTCACTCCTGCACTGTTTTTAACTTGAACAAACAAAGAGTAAAACACAAAAACCACCAAGTGTGCAACCCTTTGTAAGAAACGAGAAAAAAAAACTGCTAGCCTATTTCACAACATCATGGGGCTAGATCAAATTGATAGCACTGTAGCACCAGGGTTTGGAGCGTCATAGTGCTCTGCTATCTGGTTACCTCTAACCATACAATATAGCAGCACAGTGTTGTATGGTTGTACCAAAAAAAAAAGGACCCAAGCAAAGGGATGATCCCCTACAACCCCCTGGGTTAGCTAGACCGATGGATTTGAGGTCAAAGGCAACAATATTACCCAATTGATCAACATAATCATATTCCACACTAAACAAGCACTAAATATTAGGAGAAGAAAAAAAAAAGCTTAATTAACATAATTAATCGGAAAAATACTAAGGACATTGAGCTGTATCTATTTAATAGAAAATTCAGTTGATTAAACATGAATCTAGATGCATATTAAATTTAAATTTCAAAATTAAGTTTATAATTTTTTGATTTCTTATTTTATCAAACTTATAGTATGAGAAGAATTTAACAAAATTAAAAGTGATCTACTTTGACTCCAAATTAGCTAAAATAAAATAATTTAAGTATTGTTGAAAACTTAATGTAGTTAATTGGAGAATCAAATTATCTACAAATATTATATACTTATATTTAAATTGAACATATTAATGAGAAGAATCCAACAAGTCCAAATTTGATTAATTTGGAGATCATTAAAGAACTCAAATATTCAAATAAATACCTTCTAATTATGTGGACTACTTTGGGTTGTTCGATGGGTTGTTTTGGAATTTAACTATTTATAGAGAATGATAATTATTTATAGAGAATGACACTCTAAAGGACATTGTTTGAGATTTCAGAGAGTTCATAGATTTGAAGAATTTTAGATCTTTGTCCAATCATTATTGTTGAACCATTGTTATTTAATCACCTCATCACCACCACCAAATTGCCATCATTCTATCACTTTGGTCAAACCGTCGACATCAAACACCACTTACCGCTACTATTGGCCGACTGCCACCGCCTAAATATTATTGTAGAACCATCACAGTCAAATCATCACCAGCCGACCACTCAATCTAATCAGCACTATTGGACCACTACACGACCACAATCATTGAACCATCACTAATCGACTAGCTCCATCAGATCATTGTTGCCCATACCACTACCATCAGACCACAGCCACCCAACGACCACTATTGGACTATCTCTCGACCCTCATTGTTGGACAACTAGGGGTCCATCGTTGCCTAATTACAAAATCCATCAAACTGCATGCATTTGGCTATAATTATCAGAATGCTTCTCATCTCTTAATTTCTTCTGAATTTCTCCATCTTTCTCTCATAGGAGGCCAACCATATTTTTTGCAAGTTAACCTTCTTTGATTCAGGAGATGGAAAACCTTTATAATCTACCCTACTTAACAAAATTATTTCAATTGGATTAGGCCTAATAATTTTGTCCTTTTTAAATCTTCCAAATGAAAACTCCCATGTCTCTTATATTATCTAATTTATATAAAATTAGCATGCCACAATTTAATATTACATTTGACTGTAGCACTATTACGATTGTGTGTAGAACCATCGCACTTAACAACAATATTACCAGACTTCACCATCTTGTAAATACCATTCTTTGACTCAATAAGAATATCTTAATGATTGAGATGATTTCACAATTTGAATAAGTTCCCTTTAGAAAGAAAAAATGTTATCTTCTTTTAGCAGAGGAGTTCAGAGTTTACAAAATAAATAGTTATTTGGGCTTATGAGAGAGTTTGAGATTTGAGATACTCGTACGAATCGATTAAGGCTTCGTTTGGGATGGCTTTCTTACAACTTCTTAAAGTCGCTTTTCAGTACAAATATTTTAATTTTTGTACTATAAAGCCACTTTAAGAAGCAAGAAGAAAGTCTTCCCAAACGAAGCCTAAATTCCTCATTAGGGAGAATGCTACCTTCTTTTAAAACGAGGAGTTTGATTTTTCAATGTTATATATTATTTCAATTTTCTTCATAGAGGTACTCACATAATTAAGGACCAAACTCAATATATAATATGTACCAGCCGATTAAACATAAGTCTATTTGGTTCAAATTAAATCAAGCTCATTCAAGCCAAGTTAACAAGATCTACTCGAAGTCGTACTCGATGGGCTGCAATTGAACAATCCTCAAGCAGGCTACCATGATGTAAGAGTTCTTTTCAATTGACTACTAAAGCTTAAAAATCAGTCATATCGATTATTGTTTATGAAGTCAACCCTCGTGATTATTAAATGCGCGGGTGGATCTTGAGTGGGGGCACAGGTCACCACTAGTTCTCTGTTTCATAAAGTAACTCTCATCCGCTTTGTCATAGGCTATAACCAAATAAAAAATTATTTACTTTATTATACTTAAATAATCATAAAATTTTATGAAACTATTCCTGCTTTATTGATCATTTTTGTAGAAATTTTTAAGGAATAATAATAATTTTATTCGTAAATATTACATTAGAAAAATTCAAAAGTTACATCAAGATATAAATTTCCTTTTTAATAAGTATAATATGACAAATGGTTTTACTTGTTTTAATTATATTTCACACTAAGTGTGTAAACGAGTTAAGCCAAATTTGAGTGAAAGCTGATTCGAGCTCAACTCGTCACAATAATAACACAGTCTTGGATTTGGCTCATGAGCACGTGGTCCCCAAAATCTCAAAACCCTTAAGACAAGGGTTTCTTGGTATTAATGGGAGGTCATTTGAGATGATATGAATGGAAATTCATGACAGAAGCGCGGAAGTTGCTATGGTAACTCGCTAGAGAAGGCATTGATAGTGGCATGCAAGTCACAGTCGGAGCTCGTTGAAGAAGACATTGACAACATCAATGACGTTTGAGGAAGAAGAGTTTGTTAGAATTAAAGGATTTAAGTTCAACACCCTAAATGGAATGGTAGGGAAGAAATAGCTAGAATTATAAATACGAATTTCATTGAGCCGGCCTGCAAGCCAATAAGCCAAGCATCATCAAATTCAAGCTCGACGTATAGTAAGGGTTCATTTGAGACAAATTTTTTTTTCTGCTATATAAAGTAGTTTTTAGTGTAAAATCTTTTAAACATGAATTTTTTTATTAAAAAGCTGCTTTAAAAAATATTTTAAAAAAACATCTCAAATGAAACATATTCTTTCGGGACAACTTTCTTACTGCTTTTTAAAACAATTTTTTAGTACAAAAATTTTTAGGGCAAGAAAGCCTTCCCAAATGAAGTCTAAGGTTTTGTTTGAGACAGCTTTTGTACTGCTTCATAAAATGACTTTTTAATATAAAATTTTCTAATTCAATAAATTTTTATACTAGAAAACTGTTTTAGAAAGCAACAAAAAAACTGTCCCAACCAAACCTAAGTCTGGATCAACCACGTCCACTTACACCCCTACTTCACATTTAGCCAAGCTTATTCATAATATAAGCATATACTAAATAAATGAAATGTAGAATTGGAGGGCTGTGGTCACCCAAAGTCGTGAGCATTGGCGTCAGCATCCACGTACTGACCGACCAAAACTAAAGTTTCTTGACCATAGCACTGGCTTTTATAAAGGAAACTTAAAAGCACGAACGCATGCCATGGTAGCTCATGGCGAAGGAAATTGCTTCGAGATGTACCGGCACTTTATGAGAAATTCCGACGAAAATTAGCTTGGGCTTTTTGATGCCTTATGTTTTGCACTACTTCTAAGCCTCTCAGATGCAAAAGAATTGAAATGAATCTACGACCGGGCATATTTTTAAAATAGTTACCGTTAAATAATAAATTATTTAATTTATCATAGCTATCTATTGAACAGGCAATTAGCTTTAGAAGCGTTCAAAAATGCAGTCAAAAGCTGGCATAATAGCTCTCACAGGGTTTTGGCTTTGCAGAGTTAGTCGGGTGACTTGCTACAGTAAATTGCGATATTAAATCCCCGGCTGATATGATTCGTTCCATTCATTCATGAGCTCGTAAATCACGCATTTCGAATGATTTCTTGATTTTATAAATTAGTCTATGTACTTTAATAATTTATTTATAAAAAAATTCTTAATTAGCATGTATTATTTTGCTCAAATCATTTAAATCTTGTATCTGTTATAGTATAAAACTTGTTGTTTAGGGGATTTCATATTAAGCTTATAGGATTTATTTTTTTGTTTTTTCATGTTAATTATGTTCAGTGAGGAAACAAGAATATAGTATATTAGTGTTTAGGGTTAGATTATATTTTTTTTAGGATAAATCTTGCCACTTTTAGTTAGTGAGATCGTATACTAATAAATTAGGCTTCTGCATCACATTTTCTAACCTACAGCAGCGGTTTAAACCGCTACAAAATTATTCGCAGCGGTTTATAAACCGCTGCACATCCGCCGCATCTGCTTTCGCTGGTAAGGCTTTAGCAGCGGTTTTGTAAGCGCTGCTGTAGAAAGGCTATACCAGCGGTTGGGAAGCGCTGCTGTAGAGATGCTATAGCAGCGGTTTGGAAGCGTAGCTATAGAGATGCTACAGCAGCTGTTTGGAAGCGCTGCTGCAGGAAAGCTATAACATCATTGTTAGCAGGTGTTAAAACCGCTGCTAAAGGGTATGAGCAATTAAAAAAAATTAAATGCAAAAGAAATCATTTTTTATGATTAAATAATACATAAACAATATCAAAATTGATTCTTCAACATATATAGAATTAAATGAATACAACTAGTTCTCAGTGGCTAATACAAAGACTTAAAATATACAGCAGTGAATACACAAAAAATATATATATATTCACTAGCAACCACAACAGCTCATGTGATCCAACTCTCTTCGTCAGTCCCTCGTCTAGCAATCACTTGTTCAATCCTAAACCCTTGCTTGATTAACCTGAAAAAGAAAAGAAATATAAGCTTATATTAACTACTAAGTATATTATAATTTTATAAATAGAGAACTGTACAACATGCACTTATGTATCCATGTGATTAGAAGAAGAGAATGGAAAAAGAGGCAACCTGCAGAAAAAAGTAACCATTGCCAACAATACCGAAAGTGATGGGATGCCAAACAATACCGGAAAGAAAGGTCAGCACATAAGAATCATGCATTACAGAAATGAAGGGAAAGATAAGGAAAGAAAACATGGGATATTACCAAATGCGCAGATTTATTATAAGTCATTTTTAAAACTATCATCGTAAGTCATATAAGAGAGTTAATTAGAGGAGTTATGCTGCATAAACCTGAGATAAACGAGGGTCTAAAGACGGGAGAAAGCTAGCTGCTGGATTTATGACTCCAACTGGTACAGTAGCAACTGGTGGAGTTATAATTGCGTTGTTTATATTAGCAGTAACAGGAGTATTGATCACTGCAGAAGATTGCAAACCAAACAAGAATCATAAGTGTAGGAAAAAAACAGAGCACTTACATCATCAACAACCAAAACTCTTCTTCTTCTTAAAAATCTCCCTTTTCCTTGAAGGTTGGAGACAACTTTGATTGCAGTATCCAAAACAGATTTGACATTCTAACAAAACCAACATTATGACAAGAAATCATACACCTCAAACAATACCTCGGAATTTGCATGTTAAGGAAAGTAAGCAGTTGAGCCAATCTGATGGCCCACAAGCAGATTATGTAAATCATAAAACGTGGGAGTTTGAATACCTCATTTCTCCAACACTTCCATCATCATATTTAGCTAATTACAATGAACTATCACTCTGAACCGAACATAAAATCAAAATTACTATCTAGATAAAAATATCTAAATTGTCATACATCAAAATATTATATTACTATCTAGAGCCGAACATAAAATCAAAATTCTTATAATATTTCAAAACAAAACATCGTGTCCCTTTTAAGCATCAATGATCACCTAATTTCTCTTTTGCACTTCATAGCCACCATCTTGACTTGGATATCCAACTCTTATTCATTTTAAAATTCAACTGCAATGTTTAACCATTGAAAACAATCAAGAAACCATTGACAATAAATACAAGTCATCATACCAAGTTAAATTTTAACAACTAAATGCTATTAATAGCTATCTTGAATTTACAATACTCAACAGGTGCATTTGATTTTTGCTTAACCAAATAACAAAAACCAAAAAATACCAAATTATTGGATACTTAAAAATTGCAATTGAGGGAAGTTTATGAGGGGACATAATTGAGGGATTTTAGGGCCTGTGGTTTTTTCTTGTTTTAGAAAACTCTGAGATGATATTGAGATTCCTAGTTGGTTAATTAACTTGAATAATGCTTTACGTAATTGCATGCTTGATTATTGGTTAGAGAGCACCTTTAATTCCTTCCACGTAAACTTGATAAATATTTAGCTTGGAAATATAACTAATTCTTATGATTTTAATAACAATACCTTAGATAAATAAGAGAAAATTTTTTATGTCATATATTCCGATACAAAATAGATAATTATATATGATTAGCATCAAAAATTTTGAATTTGTATTAGAAATATCCTCTCATTCAAGTTTTTAAACTAAACTAATCATGCAATAACTTACCCCTCTCCTTAACGTTTGGAATTAGGTAAGACCAAATTCAAATCACCAAGTAAAAATAAATCAAGAAGAAGAACTAAAAATGCAGGTTATTACAGGATAAAAAAAATAACAAGAAGAATAGCAAACAAAATAAAATAACAAACTAATATAAATCTTACCCAATGTTTGCTTAATTTTAGGTATGATTCAAGAAGTAAAAGGTGAAGAAGAGAGCGGCGAACGACAGAACGGCGAAGTTCTGTTAGAAGGGAAGCAGATGCGTCGGCGTTGGTGTCGGTGTCGGCGTCGGCTTCATTGTCAACGTCCGATATGGGCTCTCGGAGGAGATCGCGAGAGGTCTAGACGACGTACAGAATGAGCTAGGGATTCAACGTCGGCTTTGGCTTGGGCGTCAGCGTCGCCGTCGTCCACGGTTGGGGAGGAGGCGGCTAGGAAGGAGGCAGATCGTGCTCGGAGGAAATCGCTAGAGAGATGTCGCACTTGGAGGAGATCGCTACAGAAATGTCGCACTTGGAGAGCGAGAGGTCGGGACGAGGCATTGAGGGGCTAGGGCTTATTTCGCAATCGCGTTCCGATTTTTGGCGCCTTATTTTTCATTTGGCGCGAATTAATAACATAAAAGAGCCGTTTTACTATAGCAGCAGTATTTTAATTTGCTGCTACATAAATGCTGCGGAAATCATTTATTTTTAATAGTATGAACTAAAATTAATTTAAATTATATTTATTAGGGCAAATGTTGCCTGTGTTTGTTTGTGCACTCCTGCAGGTTATTTATGAAGCTAATTTTCATGCTAATAGAAAACATATTATTTTTAATTTTTTTTTTACAGAAAACTAAAATTGAAATAGTAATTAATTGTAAAATTTTAACCAAAAATAATAATATTTAATAGAAAGCATTAACGGAAATAATTTGTAACAGAAAATAATAATATTGCCCATTTGTAGGCTTACTTACAAACATATTTATCTTATTAAAAAATAATACTATGTTAAAACATTTACATATTTTATTATGTATTTATTTAATAAACTGAATGTTATAATTATTTCTTTTCAACAATATATTTTCATTTATGTTTCTCACAATTGCAAATTAAATGTAATGAGTAAGATACTTAACAGCTTCTAACCTCATTAAATCTAATGAGCTTCATAATTATCGCCATCACTCAAAAGGAATAAATGATTTAAAAGTTCTAATAATGAGGCAAAAATTTTGGTCATCACTCAAATGAATATAATTGGAGCATTGGCGAAGCCAAATGACATTAACAAATATCCGTATAACTTTAATAGAAGATCTTTTTTAATTCATATCTATCTCACAAATAATGCCATATGAGTTATTATTATTATTATTATTTTGAGAGAATTAAGGGACAGCGCCCAGACTTGCACACACAATACATACGTATGACTCAAACCGAAGATTGCTTAGTTAGTAGTCAAAAAACCCAACCGACAAACCAAGGAGAGCGGCATAGATGAATTAGTTTAAATTCTCTATATTGAAATCTATTACAAAAATATATAATCACCTATCTTAAATTAAATTAGGTAAAATTATCAATAAGATTGATTTAAATTAGATTAATCAAATCTTCATAAAAGGCTATAATTAAGTAGCTAACTAAGAACCAATCATTGTTGGTAAATTAGAAGGCTTTAGTTAAGGCTTTTTCAACCCTTACAACTGCAATGTTGAGCTACCCTAATGATTTAGAACTTATTCGCTGAGAGGTATAAAAGTTTGATTCTATCATTTTGACACATAATTGGGCCCCAAATCATGAATAATTTAAGTTTTAATTGCCTTTTTTTAATGTTCATCATGACAAGTTTAGGATTTCATAAGGAGTGGATGATCAACATCCTTTATACTCTTGTATGATAGTCAATTAATTATGGATGCTAAATTTGTACCAACATATATTAGGAGTAGAAATCGTCATTTGCAAGTACCAAGAAACACTAACATAGAGCAACTTATGTTTAGGGGGCTCAAAGTATTTAAGTACTATGCGTCCATGAATATATTGAACATTGTTTATCGTCCTATGATCGAGAATGATTTCATTGCATCCCAAAAGTTGAAGATGATGATGTCTATGAAGTTGTGTTATCTTAAGTTGCCAGATAATTTCTTATTATGTATGTGGAAGTTGAAGAGAATGGCGTTGGAATGAGTATTGTTGAAAATCTGGCCTCCCAAATCCAAGAATCATTTAGCTTAGATGATGGGTTAGAGACGCATGATGGTGATTCTAGCCAATTTCTAGTGGATGAGCCATATGTTTGATAAGTTGCCCATTAAGTAGATTATTAACCAACTTAGCCCTCTTAGTTCATGTATTGATCTTTAACTAAACATACGTGAGTCGGATGCAGTGTTTGCAAAATCAATGTGATTGAATGCTTTAGCTAGGTCAGTTGACATAATCATCTCGTGCAAACATGTTGGGGGCTATTAAGTGTAGAGCCTCCATGCTTGCTGTCGATAAAGGTTATGAAAATATGAGCATGGGATCAAGCGAGCAAGCTAGTGAGAGTGATCATGACTTATTGTTTGATTTAAATTAAGTACATGTAGACGATTATGATGATATTCATAATGTTAGTCAAATTATTGTTGTAGGACTATTGATATTGAATAATATAATGACTGCTAATATAGACTAGGTAGAAATATGTCAAACAATCTATTAGTGGGATAAGAAAATTTCATTTGATATTTGTTGTGGTGTCAACCTAACAGATCAAGAATTTTCAATTCTAGCTGAATTGATTGAAGTGATGTGCTTCACTTGAAAATCAAACTTGTTGTTTGCTTTACAAGGTTGGACCATTCAAAATAATGTTTAGTTCGTTGTTGTACGGAACAAGCATAAATTCACACTGTTTGTGTACAGCATGAAAGCTTGGCCAAACCTTATTTATTGTGTTTGCATAAAGGTTTAATCAAGCATTTAGGATCCCACATGTCTCTTCCCACACCAAATATATTATAAGGTGGCTTTTGCTTTGATAATCTTGATGGCCTTTTTCTTACTACTTTCACCTATTTTCTTATAGCTTTACCAAGATTGTTTTGCCAATTTAGCAATGATCATATGAGCGACCAAGTTAGGCACTATGTCATATTCTTAGATGTTACTAAAAAAGACTTCAGTATCGGTTGAAGACTTCTTTCCTCTTTCTTTTGAATCCATGCCATTTGTTTGATAAATAATAAATCTCAAACATACAAAAAAATTTAAAATAAAACAAATCGATAAACATATTTTAATCAATAAATAATGAAATCACTAAAACAACTTTAGTTACAAGTAAATTCTTCCACTAATCATTGCTCTTATATCACATTTGTCACGCCCCGATATCTAAATTAGAAGAATTTCATTTATTTTCTTATGTTTAATTAACACCAATATTTATTTACAACTAGATCATCATAAATCATTTAATTGACAACTAGAGCTGACTAATTTTATTTAAAATAATATAAACAATAAAACGTAAATTTTCATTACTATAAAATTAGTAATTATTTGCATTATATTATAAGGTCCAAAATGTAAAATTTATACAATAGTCATTTACGAGCTACAAAAAATATAGAAAGTCTTCAGATGACCCCTCACCACTTCCTTACCCACTCAAAGAATTTAGGACTCAGAGCCAGAGATACATATAAGCTTGTAATGTCATGCTTAACTCATCATCACTCAAAAGTACATTAATGAAGTGCTACAATAATTTGTCCTTCTCGATCTATTAGGCTTTCTTTAGGAGCACAAATCTAAGGGATTGAGATGTTGTCCTCTAACAAAGATCACAACAATATCATTTCTATATATGGTGTGATATATACCATTAATACAATCAAGCTTTATTTGCCTTTAAACATGTTGGTGACTTGTTAAGAAAGATGCTAAATATGGGCTATCATATACGTACCACCCAATTAAAAGATTACTATTTTTTAACATAGTAATAATTAAAATCGCTCTCACATCTAAAAAAAATTGTTCTTGTTTCTGAAGAACTTGCTGAAGCTTTGATGACCTACAAGAATAAGAAAATCAGAAGCAGAAAGCATAAAAATAGAAGAAGATACGTTTCTTTTGTTAGAACAGAATAGTGGAGCAGAAATTCTAATTCTTTTCTCTATATATTTTCATTTTCCTTTTACATTGCATATATGAAGCTAGGGATGATAAGAATGGCCAGATCAAATTTTGTTATGCTTCAATGGTGAGGATTGAAGCTGTACAAGCAATAGACTGCTGCTAACAGAGAAGTGGCTAAAGATAATCAAAGTTGGGCAGTTGTGACAATATAAGTTATACTACCTATCACTTTGACTAATCAGTTTCATCATGAATTTTGTAGCTACTATGTCTTACTGTATGATTGATTTTGAATGTAGTTTTTTTTTAATTAAAAATGCATTAACAATAATAGCTAAAACCATTGTTAAAGGAACCATTAGTAATGACTTCTAAATCATTAATATAGAGATTGAATTTAGTAGCCAATGGTTGGATTTTGATAAAATAAAAACATGAAATGCTTAAATAACCAATAGTTTCTGATGTAGGGAGATCGACATAAAGGAGATCAAAAGAGCAAAATAGCTCAAAGAATCAAACAGTGAAAATACTGTATTTTTAAAAAATATTTCATATGTATCATCCTAATTCCTAATTACATTAATAACTTATAAATATAAATACTATAGAAGATTCTAAAAAGTTCTAGAAAGAAGGAACCAAAGCTAAAAAAGAATATATTATTTCTATGGCATCATAATCCTAAGATGCACCACATCACTTTCGTTTTGATTTCCTTCAATTTTTTTTTTTTAAAGAAAATGTATAATGGAAGGTCACTATTGTGAGAGCTATCAATTGCAATTATCAGACAAAATATTAATAGATATGTGACTTAATTGGTATCTCTCACATAATTTGCGCTAATAAGAACTCAAATCACGATACATTTGTAAATTTAAGGCTACCTTTATAAATTTTCATTTTTTTATCATTAATTTACTAGTCATAATTAATCATCGATGACTAAGGATTCATTAGGGACAAATTTTATATTGCTTCGTTTTTCCAGATTATAACTATAATTTTTATTTAATCTTACTTTTTCGTTGTTTTAAAAAAAATAGTACAAAAAAAATATTTTCTACAATATCTTTAAAAAATTACTTTCTTTATAACAATTTTATAAAATATTAAAAAAATCGTCCCAACTGAATTATTTTTTCATTGATTCCAAAAATTTTATACTAAAAAATTATCTTAAAAATAATTAAAAAATTACTCCAAATGAAGCCCAGCTTTCACATATGACAAGAAAGAAAACAATCTCATTTAGCCTCTTCTACCTGGCAAATTATTGCATCAAGTCACCTGACAGAGAGATGCGTTCGGTCTCTCTCTGTCTACAGTAACCTGAGTGCTACAGTAAAGCGCAGATTACTGTAGACAGAGAGAGACCGAACGCATCTCTGCGTTCGGTCACCTGACGCAATAATTTGCCCTTCCAAAGAGAAGTCGGGACTTCTGTACCTGAAATAGGCAAAATCAGGATTGTACTCTTGAGATGCAATTGGATTACTCGTAAATGGTGACTTTAGGGGTTGTTTGGTAGAAAAATTATTAGGTGCGGATTGTACATCTTTTTTATAAGTACTGGATATTTAGAGGTATTCATCGGTATTCAGAGGTATCAAATGCGGGTACCGCTAGGTACTCAATATTTGTGCAGACGGTTCTTCCCGTCCACACTCCGTACCTAATAATCTCTCTGTTTGGTATTAGATTGAATTTAATTTTAGTGAAATTTAGAAAATCATGTAAATTTGGATTTTGTAAATTTTGAGGCTATTAAATTCAGAAATTTTTTTGGTATAATGAATATTAAATTTTATGAAATCCTGATAAACTATTTGACAACATATTTTGAGATTTATAAAAGTTAGAGATTTCAATTTGGACACATGTCGAATATGTCTACTATAAAAGCTATATACTTATTGAGAGATTTTATAGAGAAGTATAGAAAGAATAATGAGGATCTATATATGATATTTATTAATTTACATAAAGCATATGATAAAATTCTAAGGGAAGTACTATGGACAGTTCTAGAAAAGAAATAGATTAACAATGCTTATATTCAAGTCATTAATGATGAGTTGTTACTTGTGTTCAAATTCATGGTGGTTTGGCCAAGTATTTTTCTATTTCAGTTGGATTATATCAAGGATCGGCTTTAAGGCCATATCTTTTTGCATTAGTCATGGATGTTTCACTAGACATTTGCAAAAGGTTGTACCTTGGTGTATGTTTTTTTATGATAATATTCTTTTTGTTGAAAAGATTAGAGAGTGAGTCGAAGGTAAACTTGAATTATGAAGGTCAATCTTAGAGTCTAAGGGGGGGGGGGG